>NC_054742.1:38181223-38481223 GCF_018143015.1 Lytechinus variegatus | reverse complement strand
CATTATCATCTCCATATAAATCTACTTTATTATCATCATAATCATCATCATCTACATCATCATCATCGTCTTCCTCTTTCTCCTCCTTCTCATCATCATCACATTGGTGTTTTACTTGTCTTTTTGATACATTTATTTAAAATCATTTTCCAATTCATATGAAAATCACCAGGCACAATTCTTATTTTTACCCCACAGATGGGAAGTATCTGGTGCAGAGATTGGTCAGATGTGTGATATTGTGCATACCAACAACTCACTTGTCATGAATGGCTTAGATGAGAGACAAGTCTGTACTCCATACCTCAATACAAGCAACATGGGTAACCTACGCTTTTATTACATCATGGGTAAGTGTAATAGTTGATGTTCTTTCTTATTGTAAGTACCATCTGCTTCAAGATACTGAAGATAAATGCACTTCTAGTTATTGAGATGCTCAAATTCTTTTATTCCCTTTGTCATTCAAATGCCAAAGATGTAATATCTTTTCATATTCCAGTCAGTGAAACTTTTGTTATAATTTCTTGTCATGTAGATGGCATGAAAATTGCTACTTCACAATTCATGTAGGGTACCTATTTTTTTCTTTCTCTCTTGATTTGCTTTTTCTGCTTTCTATTTTTAACATAATCACCCCCCCTCCCTCTCTCTCCCTCTTATTGCTACCTCTCTGTTCATGCTCCTTGCACCTTGTCAGGTGGTGGATCATGTGACCCTGCAGATTCCGAGCAAGTCCAGGTCTCTGTATATGCCCAGGTGTCTGGCCACAGTTCACCGGTACTGCTGCACATCTTACCCCATGATTCACACAAGGTATTGAACTAATGTAACTGGACCTTTTTAATGTACATCCTGTTAAATTATGGATGTACATGATATTAGTGATATGGAGATGGAGCTTATATAATGTGATTAAGACCTAATTTTCCATGGTAACACATTGTTAAGTTTGCTTATGTTTAACATTCTATGAAGTAGGAAGATGCAATGTTATCTGACAGAATTGTAATAATTTGTTTAATCATTGCATATTTCATAGTTTATATGTTATGACATTCAGTAGTTTATTCCCTTTTGAATAATTTAGTCTCGTCGTCGTCAACCAAACATGTTTTGAATTGATTGATTTTCAGTAAGAAGTCTCTGTTAGCTTTCTCCTTTGTTTATACAGCAGCTTTCATCTTAGGTATTTATAATTCCTTTTTTGTTCTTGCATTGATGTGGATAGATCCACCTTTATAAAAATATCTCCTTGTTATCACAATCAATGAATGGTCATACTTTATTCTACAGAAGCCACAGCTTGTCTCCGTTGCCCTGCCACCCACAATCCAGTCTCCATCTACCAAGTTCTGTCTCTCTCAACCCCGTCACAATGGCTTGAACCGCAATGTTTGGGCCATTGACGACCTTGTCCTTCTGCCGACCCACCCTACACATCCAATGATGCATCTACAGTTTAGTCTGAACCTACAGTGTGGCTCAGAAGCAGAAGACACTGAAGTGAGGGTGGAGTTTTCAACAGACATGGGACGATCCTGGTCTCTAGTTCGTCAGGAATGTTTGCCTGGTGTTTGTGATGGTGTAATGACTCCTGATGATAGTGTGTACTCTACGGGAGACTTCTCTGGAAAGTATGTTTGTTGGTTCCTGGGACCTATGTTATACATAGTTGTTCATTCTTTGCTATGCATTATTTCTGAAATTTGGGTGAAAGGAATATATTCTTTTTCTTTTCTATTCTTCTTTTTTACTGGCTTTGTATTTAATCATAGTGGCCACAGCTTCTGTTTATCTTATGAAATCTTTGGTATGCATGTAATGAATCAATTTTTTCATTTTTTAAAGAATTGTTGTGGATAACTTGTAAAATAACTTGAATTTTATTGAAAGAAATACACAGAAAATACATTCTTGTCTTCATAGTTTCACTTTTTAATTGTTTACTTTCTCACATTCAGATGGAGGAGAGTTACAATTCCACTGTCTACAGCTGCCTTGATGAAGCAGACAAGGTTTAGATGGCGACAAAATACCCATGATTCCTCAAATACTAAATGGGCTGTGGATAATGGTAAGATTTATATTCAGGGGAAAGTCCACTTTAACAAGTACAGGTGGTTTTGGTTAATCTATCTTTTAATGATGACTGTACTGCTAGCATATGATGTCACAAAATTGAAATATGATATTCATAACTGTTATTTTTAGCGGATTACTGTCAATTTTCTAATGTTTCTCTCATTTTCATCCTTATATTAAGACCAATTCTAAACTCATTAAAGAGGCTTCTTTTTCTTTCAAAATAGGCTTTAAATATGTTTACAAGCATCTAAATGGAAAATTCAATATTTGAAAGAAAAATATGGTAATTGGAAAAAAGCATTCCCATTAAGTTGTCTGTAATTGATGAACAGCTTTGTGAAACTGTCTCAAGTAATAAAAAAGAATATCAAGAATATGAATGCAAATATTTTATTGATTTGATTTTGTAATGTTTTATGATGTACAGTTTACATTGGTGATGCTTGTGGACCTGTAATGTGTAATGGACATGGCAGATGTACACATCTCGGATGCAGGTGAGTTTGTAGCAAAGTAATCACAATTCTGTCAAAAATATCTGTTTCAAATATGAGTATGATTAAGTTTTAAAGGCTTAGCTATGTCCTCTGTAAAAAAGAATCTTTTGTACCATGATTTTTCATCAAATAGTTATGATGTACGAGAATACATTCTAAAGAGAGCTCCGCAAAGGTATTTGTATGACCTTTGGTTTGCCATCTTTGGTTCTAAAAGTTCTCTTCTACATCATATTAGATAAATTATGATTACAGGACATTCATGTATACAAATTTAGCTTTTATCCTGGTAGGTTTCAGAATTGTGACTTGTACCAGTCCATGAATAGGTGTTATCAACCAAGTGGTTTGATTACTAATTCATATGTTTCCAGGTGTGATCAGGGATACTCTGGTGTCAACTGTCAAATCTCTGTAAGTGATTTACTTGGAAACCTGACAGAGAAGTTTGAGACCTTCACCCCTGAGTTTGATGAGCATGAGAAGTTCAGTGTCATCCAAGGAGGCTCTATTGGGTATGGATGTGGAGTCTTGGCTTCTGGTAAAGCTCTGGTATTCAATCAGCAGGGCCGTAGGGAACTCATCACGCAAGAGATCAACACAACTAATGTCAGGTAGGCCTATACATTGACTTGACATTGAAATATGCCTTCCATCATGTTTGGGTATTGAAATCATACAGTTTTAATAATAATAATAATAATAACGCGCCTCGGAATAGAATATTTCTAGATAGATGGCGCTATATAAATGCCTATTATTATTATTATTTTTAGGTATACATATATTATTCATGTTTTGTTCTATCAATTTCCCCATCTTCTCCTCAAAAAGCTGTGCGCACCAGAATCAGTAGACTAGCTTAGCCGGGGTAATATAGGAGCGCCTTGAGCACCTAGCAAGGTGGATACGTGTCTATTCAAATCCTATATTATAATTTTTTTTATACAGGCCATGAGGTCGGCATATCTTCGTACTTGTCAGTTCTCGTTATATCTCATAAAGTTGTATTTTATATGTTTGAAAGGCCAATGAGTCCCCATAAAAAGCAAGTCAATTTGAATAGAGAGAAAAAAGAGCATAATGTAAAAAATATCTATATCATATATAACATAAGGAAGTCATGACAAATGAAGTTTTCCTTTGTTTCACTAGGTAATTATGTGACCAACACACTGATATGCAAATGGAAGCTAGGATCACATTTGTACTGAAATAAAGTTTGTAATCTCCTTTCATACATCAGGTATTTGCAGTTCACAGTTCGGATAGGTAGTCATGGATCGTCAGGCTCCTGTTCTCCAGCAGTCAATGCTTCTGAATCTGTTCTTGTCTTATCATCTTGTGATAATGGTATCCACTGGAATCTTATCAAGGTCATGGAATATAATGCCTACAGGACAGCCAGGTAGGGAGAACGTTTTCATCAGTTCTTGCTGTGAGATTTTCATCACTGGTCAGAATAAATGTTTAATGACTAGGATGCCAATTTGAAACTTGCCATTTGTTTTTGGTATCTGAGATAACTTAAATTCAACATAGTTTTCATTAAAGCTTTTGGAATATTATAATCCAAACTGTAACATCAATGAAAAAAAATACTAAAGATTCAAGTACAATAATTAATTTCAGTACATCACCCTGTTTAAAAGGTTTAAGACTTACCTTTCTATTTTCCAATCCAAAGTCTCTGTGTTAGTCTTTAAAGGAATGTGTCAGTTAAAATGGAATAAACACTGACTTGTTTTTCTCCTCCACACCACAGAGCTGTCCTGATCCATCTCAACCCAGTTGCCAAGGGTGATGCTTGTATGATAAGATGGTGGCAGCCTTCAAATGGAGGAGAGAACCAAGGAGTTTGGGCTTTGGATGATATCGCCATGACAATGACTCTCCGGAACAACATTAATCTGGATTTTAGTGACCACAGGGAAGTCCGAAGAGCTCTCACATTCCACACTGGTCAGATAGGAGAGGCATGCAACATTGGTCCTGCACTTGTGTAAGTTTGCCTGTGGATGAAGTTTCCTGTAGTTACCTTGTGGTCATCAAATCCTGTCATGAAATGCTCCCCAGGTGATGTAAAGGGATATTTAGAAAAGCTTATATCATTGATTCTTTTGATATTGTCATTCACTTCAACATAATTATTTGTGATAAAAAGCAACAAATCAAGCCCAATTATGCAGATGAAAATTGTATAGCATTAGATGTTGCATGATGTAAGGTTGTGATGAGAAAATGAATTTTGGTGTTGTTAAATTATGCTGTTTTATTGTGTTCCACAGTTTACCCGGCCAATCCCACTCCAGCGGTGCTTCAATCCTGGAAACCCAATCCCTTCAGGTTGGAGCTTCTTTCATGATTCAATTCTATCTTGCTGTAGGCTGTGGACAGCAGCGGAGGATAGGTAATTAATATTGATAATTAATGACAGTTAACATTGTGTCTAGGATTAAAGATCAAATTCATAGATTCAGCTGCTATTTAAATAGAAAATAAAATCCTTCAGGTCAGACTGGAACTGCGAGACTTCATAAGCCAATTGGTGAGTTATTGATGAAGATATAACCACCACACCGTTAAGAAGAATGGCATGGAGATCAGTCATGGTCTCCATGTGTCATGTACTGCTGTTCTTGGCCACCTATTTATGTCACCCTTTTTTATACTTAATGACTTGTATTTAATCTTATAAGTTAAGTTATTGCTGATAAAACACTAGGATGAGACTCATTCCATCAGGATAATATTTTCTACTTGATATCTGACTACCTCTGTTTAATAGACTGTTATAAATTCTTTTTATCATTCTTTTTCTGTTCCTCTCAGGACATAATTACTCCATCAATCTGGAGTATTCTACAGACCATGGATTAACTTGGCATGATGTAGTCCCATCCTGTATGCCCGGTGATGTAGGATGTGCAACTTATAGACAAGGCTCTCAGTATCATTCAACAGAATATACAGAATGGACCAGGATTAGTCTCCCTCTTCCTGCAAGACTTAGGTCAGATATTTAATACAAAATTGTTATTGGTCACTTACGGTGTGAAGTACAGTATCTATGGGCCAATGAAGGCCATGTTGATTCTACTAAGCTTTACATTGTTTAATTTTATTACCATCATAGCTGAGTTGCAATTATTGATGCTAAGCATTTAGTGGTACCCATTTACTTCACCTGGGTTGAGTGCAGCTCTTTGTGGAAGAATTTCTTGCTGAAGGAAATTAACACCCGGAGATGAATTATATACCACATACAACCGGAAATTTAAGCACAACTGTTAGACAGACCTTAGCAATTTGATACACCCCCAATAAAATAAAACTTGAGATGTGATATAGAGCTGTAATGGAAAGAGTTGATTTTCGTTTCATGAGATTCCTTTAATGAATTATCAGTGTTGTTATTCTTTTCAATTTAGGTTTTCCGTGACCAGATTCAGACTACGCCAATCCCATCATGTGGATGGAGCAACATGGGCCATTAGACATCTGTATGTGGGAGAACAATGTCCTGATATGTGTCATGGCCATGGTGTTTGCCAGGAAGGCATATGCAGGTATAAACATTGATGGTACAATTACCTTACATTTAATGAAATAGATAAAATAAAACTTAGGAAATGATGATGAAAATAGTGATGGTGATTATGTTGATGATGGTGATAGTTTATGATGTTGGTGATGATGGTGATGATGATGATGGCAGTGATAATGGTGATGATGATGATGTTAATGGTGATTGTAGTGGTAGTAGTTGTGGTGTTGGTTGTGATGGCAGTGGTGATGTAAATGTGTCGGGTTTTCATTACAATTAAATTTCTTTTAAACCTAATCCTGATTTCATTATTATGTCATGACTCGTATTATATGATCTCATGATGTAATTTGACATGCTCGCCTTGGAACTCAAGATCAATTATTTTGTGCCAAATTTTTTATAGGAATGTGTATGATACACATTTATTTTGACACCTTGAGGGAAGACAGACTTATATATGGACATGTCATAACAGGAAGATGGATATGTTATTCAATCTCTGAGATTGATTTTTTTTATTCCAGTTGTGATAGAGGCTACAGTGGAGCCAATTGTCTGCCAGATGACCCTAGACTGAATGCTATCCAGTCTAACTTTGAGGATGCATCTGCTATCAATGCTGACTGGACCATCATCCAGGGTGCTAGCATCAAGTGCACTGGTCATGGATGTGGCACAGTATCTTCTGGTTGTTCTCTTTACTTCCATGGCGTAAGTACCACTAAAGTTGTTACACTATCCAAAACTTTTGTTTACCAAACAACATCCTGACTCTGATACAAGGTCACAGTAGATGGCAGCTTAAAGTAAAAGTCGTTCCGTATAACCACAGAGAGTACCTGTATTGCTTCTCAACATGGTGAGTGTAACAAAGCTTAGCAGAATACTGATCTGCTAGGCTTGGTGTAGCTTTTTGTTCTATCAATGCTTTTGACAATTAATGTGATGTCTGTGACTTTCCCAATGCCTGTAGAATTGGACTGTTGGGTCATGCAAGAAAACGGTGAAGGATTGATGGTCCCGCGATAGTATTATGTAGATAGGCTTAAATTTTAAGCTGACAGCTTGAGGTATTTATAGCTGGGTGTGTTTTCGATCTGTTGGTGATAGCGGAAGGTCATAGGCTGTTGGGGATCATGATCCTCCTGTAGCACATCTTGCAAAACCTGGAGGCTAAAGTCAGAAGATGATCTTGTTCCCAACTGAGGATTCCACATCAAGGATTTTGTATTTTGGTAACAACTTAAAAGATTACAAGAAGTTTTTTGTAATCAGACTTTCAAAATAATTCCTTATTCTTCATCCATAGCCTGGCGTAAGGCAGCTGGTCAGCCATGATATGAGTACGGTAGAACCTAGCTACATTCAGTTCTATATCGAGATTGGTAGTGATGAGGGGAGGAGCGCCTGTAGGAGGGCTACTGAGAGATCGGAAGGTGTTCTCCTGCAGTATTCCATTGATGGTGGTGTTTCATGGGTGGACCTGCTGGAATTATACTACCAAGATTACACCATGCCAAGGTTAGTTCTCATTAAGACCGTTTATCGAGTTTGGTGTTGATGATTCTCATCAACTATCCTGAGTTTGTGCAGCAATCCAAATTTAGGAGGAAGATAAAATACCTTGACAGACATGCATGTGTTTATGTTTTTATTTATTTCTTAATAGGGGGGGGGTTGAAAATTGAAATATAGACCTCGATAGAAATTTAGGAATTTGCTTTCTAAACATGACTATCTTATCTTATTATTTTAAATTTGAAAGTGTATGCTGAGTCCACCACAGTTTAGGCCTAGTTTTTTTCAGGTAAAGAAGTTTTATGGACATAATATGCAGTTGTCATTCAGGGAAGAGTAGGAATTCCTAATTTTCAAACATAGGAAGTACATTTTGTGATTACAAATGGGTAATTCTGAATGAAAGATGTCTCCATGATTATGCACACCTTGAATAAAATTTACTGTGATGTAATCTCATAACATCTTGATCTTTGTTTATCTTAGATTTGTTCGCAAGGAGCTACCACCTGGAGCTCAATCTCCTGCAACCCGTTTCCGATGGAGGCAGCCTCGACATGCAGGAGCTTACACTAGCCAATGGGCAATAGATGATATCTTCATTGGAAATGATTTTAGACTCCAGTCATTGGAAGCTTCATTTGTGGTAAATGCAACATACAGTTAGTTTGAGATTAAGGCCATGTCACATACTTCAATTCAGATCCCATCTGAGAAATATTGTTTATGACTATTTGACTAATTATTTTGTTTTTCTGCTGGATGATAGATGTATATGGAAATTGAATCTTTAGATATCTTTGTCTGTCATTTGACAATAATTGGAAAATTGACCACCTAATAGACATTGCAGACCTTACCTTAGACTGTGGTATGTGGCAGTACCTTAATAGTTGACAGCTGAAATTCCTACGTGGAGGCAATTTCATGAAGCTATTCATAAGATATGAATGACTAGTAACAGTTTATAGTACTATTTGAGTTTTCCCCAATTTTTCCTGTTGTAACATAATGTATTTCCTATATCCTAATCATATTTGGAAAAATATTTAATTTTCCAATCAGATGCTTGTTAACAGTGAGAATTCTACAAAGATCAGCTATCAGTTTCAGATAATTGGAATAAAAATGATCTAAGACTTTGAACTAACTTCCAATGAAGGTCATTAATCATGCATGAAAAATTAAGTAATAATGTATTCTATTGCTAATACTGATCCTAAAATATTTCTACCATTTCTGATCAGAATGACAGTCCATTACCAGATATCTGGATGTCGACGAGCAGTGGTCAAGTAGGTACATTCTGTGGGTCAAGGGGTCCAGCTCTGTACTTTGATGCTGTAGGTGAGGACAGGTTTGCTGTCACCAGATCCATGCAGCTTACCACCAGAGATGTCGTTCAGTTCAAGGTAGGTAGTATCTTTCTTTCTCACGATTGAATATTTGGCCCCTGATATAATTCAACCACGTTATGATGGGTGAAGTGCAAGAAGTTTTAAGCACTATACAATAAGCCATTATAAAGTTACATTGATTTACTTAGTTTTATATGAAAAATGTTGATACATATTCTCGGTAGCAAGTGAAAACATTAACATCATTTTCTTGTGGTGAAAAACATAGACTGATTATTCATGAAGTGACGATATACTTGTACATCAATCCTGAAAGAGAATTCTCTGTAGCAACTTGTACAAAATATGCAATGATAAATAATGAGAAAAGTAAAAGAGTGTAGACTTTAATACCCAATAAGATCAAATACATGCAAATAGAGATTATTTAGATACTGTGTGGTATATTTTGTCGTCATCACATTGTATCATGAGAGAATGGTGGAATCACCTGCAGATGTAATCAAAGATGTCTGTGCTTTGTATTAAACAGAAGAGATGCAATCGATTGTTCAATAAAGTTTAACTACATAACCCTGGTATAAAGTTGCAATCAATTGTAAATATTAATCATATCACTTTATGTAACACCCCCCTGCTCCTGTAGGTTGTGGTGGGATGCCAAGAAGAATTCTCTCACTTTGCCCCAGTCTACCTGGAGAAATCCACTGATGGTGGTATGCATTGGGAGCTGGTAACCACTCCCTGTTATCCCTTCTCAGAAGGAGAGATACAGTGTGATGGACAGGGAGGAGAGCTGAGAGATGGGAGCATTTACCACTCTGGAAAGTACAATGACTGGGGACTGATTGTGATTCCAGTCCAGAGTGAGATGACACACAGGTAAACACACTGTAGTTGTTGTTGTTGCATGTTCTATAGTGCCAGAGGTAATTTCTTCAAACTTTGATGCTATTAATGTCTGTTCTTGGTCATGGAACAATAATTGAATAATATGGAGGAAAAGCCGGGAGGAAAAGCTGACCACTCCAGCTTTAGTGGTATGAATCAATAAATTATTTACTGCTTTCGATGATAAATTTTATTTAAATTGCTTTTGTTGTGAATGTTATTATTGTTAATGTAAATAATGTTATGATATCATAATATATGAGGTGTATGAAATATATTATATTTGAAACTTCTGCAAAGATCTATTGTGAACAGAATGGGTAGGTGATGTTTTGGAGATAAGGAAAGGGTTATATTTTTCAGAGTTTAAATAGGAGTGGTTAAGTATGGAGAATTCCCTTCTCTCCTTCCAATTTTTTTTTTATTATATTCCCAATAATGATTTTGGAACTACCTCATATAATTTCATCCCAAAAGGTTACATTGCACATTGTCAACTAGTTTGATACTTGCCAGTGACACAATAGATTTTCTTCTCCCTTCACCACAGCAATGTCCAGTTCCGTTGGTGGCAGGCTGGAGATCCCCTGGCCCCGGCCTTTGGTTTAGATGATGTGTACATTGGTCAATCCTGCCCTGGTCACTGTAGTGGACATGGTGTGTGTAGGAATGGAGACTGTGAATGTGACTCAGGATATCATGGTAAGTACACATACGGCCTAGTGAGTCAATTTACTTCAATGATTTTGAGAAGTGTGAGGTTCTTTAATACTAATAATACATCAGGGTTTAGATCAATCAAAGGCCTTCGCTTTGGATGCCTTAGTAATTGGTGCCAAAGTTCCCTCCCATATTGGTGTTGTATATTTTTGTGCTCTTTCCCCATTTGTACTATGATATAGAAATGTGCCATTTTGGAAGGTGGTTTTGCCTTATAATATACTTTGAAAAAATAACATCGGAAACATATTAAATTACCAATTTCTTTCTTCATGCATACCCAAAGGGACCAATTCACATTGATGACTTTGATTCAAAGAGACCACAGAGTGGTAGTTATTGGCTTTATGCATTAATCGTAGATTGCAAGGTCATCAAATTTAATCCATCAGTTGGAAAATAATATGACTTTTTTAATCTATGATTTAGGGTTATTTTTATCAAATAAAACAATTAATGATCATTAATTGTTCCTATCCTTTGTTAGGTTTATTCTACACATCCAAAGGATCCAACCCACATAGTTTCATTGATGGCTTTGATGCCATGAGACCACAGAGTGATGGTCATTGGTCCCATACCTTGGCTGCTAGTGTTGGTTTAAGCTTTTAGGGTCATTATATCATCTTATCAAACAAATGAATATGTAATCAATATTTTTTCTTTCTTTGTTAGGTTTATCCTGTACACCCAAAGGATCCAACCCACATAGTTTCATTGATGGCTTTGATGCTATGAGACCACAGAGTGATGGTCAATGGTCCCATACATTGGGTGCTGATGTTGGTCAAGGGTGTGGAATCATCAAGATGGACAACTCTCTCTATTTCAGCTCCACTGGACCAAGAGAAGCTCAGACTGACCCTGTCAATACTACTTCAATCAAGTAAGTCACCATATTTTGTACTGTGTTATCATATCTCTTCTTGCGGGAACTTTTCCTGCTTTAAGATATTTGACAATACTTCATTTTGAGGTGTTGTGAACTAGTGGATATTTCCTTTAGTTGGATATTGTACTGTTGTTTTAAGTCTAACTTCAACATGAATACCCTGTTACAAGATGATGGAAAACATGCATTTTTTTTTCATAAAGTATGAGACCTGAATTCAAATCATTCATGCCATTGCATGCATAGAGCATACATTCCAAAATAAATGTACATCAAAAATAGATTTGCAGGTCAGATTGAATTTTTGTGCCTTCTAACTTGGCATCCCTGATTCCTTTCATTAAGACATCATTTGTTTGTATTTGATGTCACAATTAGCTTGCAAATATTCATGGACATGCTCTTCTATTTTCATAAAATCTGTTATATTATCACTTTTAATTCAGAATTGTGCAGTTCTATGTCCAGATTGGTAGTATAGACCAAGGTGACCGATGCATGCCAGCCATTGATCGTAGTGAGGCGGTCATTGTCCAGTACTCTAATAACTCAGGAATCATGTGGCACATGCTGAAGGTTCTTGACCCCACTCAGCTAGGTGAAAGGTCAACTCAGGTCACCATTAACTTGCCCCAAGGGGCTAAGACACCAGATACTGTCTTCAGATGGTGGCAGCCTTTTGTGTCACTTGGTAAGCTAAAGTTTGAGTCAATGTTTATTCATTACTTCCATTAAAGATAAATTTTAATAGATATGCTGCTTGGCTAAGAAATTAATTCAAGTTGTAAAACTGTTGTATACAATTTGATTTATTAAATACATTATGTTGAAATTAAAGTTCCTACTGAGAAACATAGAACTATCCAAAATGAATAGATGCAAATGCAGAGAAGAACAGACTGCT
Source organism: Lytechinus variegatus (assembly GCF_018143015.1). Classification (NCBI taxonomy): domain Eukaryota; kingdom Metazoa; phylum Echinodermata; class Echinoidea; order Temnopleuroida; family Toxopneustidae; genus Lytechinus; species Lytechinus variegatus. The sequence goes on along the minus strand of NC_054742.1, from coordinate 38,468,805 downwards.
GTTTATATAGTGGATCATTGCCCAATCCACCATCTGGCATTGGGTGGACAGCACTGAGAACTAAGGTGTTACTCTATTATTACTCTGCTTTAATTGGACCATAAAGTGTCCACATATATAATACACCATCTCCATCCCTGGGGGAGAAACCTGGCCTGGCGACTGTTCTTTACAATGATATCACATTGACATTTGTATTCAACTGAGTACTCATTTCACACCTGGGTGGAGAGTTACAAACATGGGTAAGTGCCTTGCCAAAAGACAGTAGTGTCAGGTGTGATTTGAACCGTCAACCCTTAGAGATCGGTGACTGGACCACTTCATCTCCTTATGATTAACTATACTAAAGTAAGAATAATGCAAATATATACATTTCTGAAGTGTCATTAATTCACCTGTACCTGCATATCTGTATCCACCATAATAGCATCTAGCTCAACTTCATGTTTATAGTCATTACTATAAAGATATTGTAAAGAGAAATCGTATGATGTAAAGATGATGGTGGTGATGATGGTAATTAAAATGAGGCTGATTATGATCATGATAATTATGGAGAGGTTGATTGTGATGATGCCAATGTTGATTATAATGATGATGTTGATTCAAATGTGATTTTGAAACTGATAATTAAAGAGTATATAAACTCCAATGATTTCATTATTTTCACAACTAACTCAGGTATGCCGAGGGCACAATGGGCCTTGGATAACATAGTGATAGGTGCTAATGAGACCAGATCATATGGCTTTGAGGATACCTTTACTGATGGTGCTAGTGATAGTTGGTATATGACAATGGGAGGCCAAGCAAAACCATACTGTGGAGCCCAACAAGCCCTTGTATTTGATTCAAGTTTAGGTAAGGATGATCTTTGTGGGTTTAGCAAATTTAGATAAACTTGAGACAGGTAGGAAGGGCCTAAATAGTCACTCAAATGGTAATACCTTTAAGAGAAAGGAATGCAACGGTTGATAAATTTCTTTAAATTTAATCACCTTTTGGGAATATATGGTTTGTTGCTTTTTGTATGCCACAAAAATACTTTGTACAGTTATATTTCTAATTTTGACTGAAATGATTTAAAAGTGCCTTAAAGATCTTAAAAGAATGATTTTTTATCTCCATTTTGACATACATATGGCACGATAATTCAGAAGGTATTGGTAATGATTGAATATGTATAGGGTGTTTATTTTTTAATGGCTATGCCTTGGTGCTTCTCTTATCAAAGTATATTACACCTAATGAAGTTTTGATAAATGCCATATTACAGGAGTACCTCGCTACACCGAGACCTGGGACTTTCACGTCACCATGACTGCCTTCCTGCAGTTTGAACTGACCATGGGGTGTGGGGGCTCGCCCTCCTCTCCGTCCTATGCCGTCATGTTAGAATACTCCTTGGACATGGGCCAGACATGGCATCTAGTTTCTGAGGCATGTAGTCCTCCTGATATGGGGTGTGGTCGTTACGGGATGGGCAGTGTCTACCTCTCTCAGATGCATCTTGATTGGACAAGGGTCACTGTGTACCTACCTGAAGCTGCCATGTAAGTTCATTTGAATATCCAGTTTTGAAATTCTAATCAATGCATACCAATTCCAAAGCAGAGAATATATATAAATTGTAAAATGAATACTGGTTATATTTTTCTTTCACTATCCATACTCAACTCCATAAATTCATTTTGAGGAAAGTGTCTAGTAAGACTGTGTAATATAGTATATTTTCACAATACTTTTAGGAACATCTGAGCTCTATTTCATAAAAATTAATAATGGTAAGTTTTGTATGCAATGGGTAACAATTATGAATAGCCAATCATAATCAAGAATTCTGTGACAGTTCCTTCTGGAAGTCAATGTTACTGACGTGGTAACTTCTATGGTAATCGGCCCTGATGATAAGCTGCATATTATTCATTCTCTTTTACTATTTTACTATTTCATTGTTTATAATCATCTTCCTATAGATCAACATCCACAAGGTTCCGATGGCATCAGCCTGACTTCCGTAATGGCCGTGATGTCTGGGCTATTGATAATATCTATCTAGGCAGTGGGTGCCCCTGGATGTGCTCTGGACATGGGCATTGCAAGAGAGGAAATTGTGTGTAAGTGGTTTTCATTTATAATGGTTCAGATGGGTATAATGATTGAGGACCTAACACATCAGATTCAGGGTATAAAAAGAACATTTGACACCAAGGTTGAACATAATAGCTTATAACCTTAATGTGATCAGGTGATGCAATAAATTATCCTTTGTGAAAGTGAACCATTTGTGATTTGCACCATGTGAAATTCTCTTTATTTGCAGTAGTATACCTGATCAAGAAAACCAATTTTATATGCTGAAGGTTGCCAACACAAGAAGCACACAAGAAAAAGAGTATCGATAATAACTTTGGAAATGACCCATATACTGACTGAATGCATTGTATTTTTTAATTACCCTATTTAGCAAATAATCATTTTGTATCCAAATCACTTAATACAATCTATTGATTAATACAAATACAAACACTTTTTTAAAGGTAATTTTGTTTGATTCAGTTTAAATTTATTCTGTGATTGTTACCACAGCTGAAATGTGCCTTTGTAATTTTCTTTAGATGTGACCCAGGCTACTCTGGAAGCTTCTGTGTTCCAAGTATCCCCCTATCGAAGCAGCTCAAAGATAGCTTTGATGGACCACCGAGGCTAGATACATCACGATGGCTCTCCCAGTATGGCATGATACAGGGTAGCACTCAGTGTGATGGGGTTTTGGTGTCTGGTAATGCTGCCATTTTTAATCAGGTATGATCAGGTTGCAGAAATTCTTGTGATTGACGTGTTGATTGATCATCTGGAGTATGCTTCAGGATTCATAAGTCTCTACAATGTTGTAAGCTCCTGACGTTTTTTGTATATGTATTTAGGTTAAAAAAGTAAAACTTACTTGAACAACCATCTTACATATAGACCACCTTGGTTTCCCTTGAATTGTATTTCCTATTTTTTTATTATTTTTAGTTATTAAAATTGTATTTTTTTTACATTGTAAGATTAGTCTGTTTTAATGGTTGAATAAATAAAAATAAAAATTATATATTGCAGGAGCCTATTTAAAAAGATCAACTGCTCATAAAGACTGTTTTTCTTGTCTCCCTGTTGTGGTCTTTATGGACTCGGTTCAGTTTGATCATCTCAAGATTGCATCACAAATTGAATCAGTGTTCAGTGCTTATGAGCTAATGATATTTTTAGATGAGACCACATTTATTACAGAAATATAGATTTTATTATGGGAAAACTGTTTAAAAATGATGCCTTGTTTTTATTAATGGTTCTTGAATTTTGATATTTTGCTGAAGTAAAAACAAGTGTCTTTATATTATTTAGCAATGAGCATCTTATTACTATAGTAATTGACATTTACGGGGTGTTATAGGTTTAAAGATGCCCTGATTAAGTAATCTTGGAAATTCATTTCACTTAAATCCATGTAAACCTATAATTATGAAATATTTTTTGTAAAAAACAAACAGAAAAGGATTAAAGATATTACTTGTACTTGAATATGTGACTTCTGATTCGTAGGTGGATGAGATATTTCAAACAGAGTATGTGTCTTAGATGATTAAAACCTGTTAGTAATGGCCATTAGATTCTTTATAAATCAAAATGGATAAAAAAATTGACCTCACTTTTAATATTTTCTTCTGTTCCCAGCCTGGTGTGAGGATGTTAGTTGCCCAAGATGTGGATGCTACTATGATGGAGTATATCCAGTTTATATTCAAGTATAGTTGCTATGACGACCCATCAGCTACTCGATCGTCTGCAGTTCTGCTTCAGTATTCAATCAATGGAGGTATCACGTGGGAGCTACTGCAGGAACTTCCTTTCACACCCCTTCCACCAACATTCTTCAATATCAAGGTACATCTAGAATTGTCAAAATGAAGGTTTTTTTTTACCTTAAATGTGGATGATACAATATTTCATCTTGTCTAAATTTCTTTGGAAGATATATGGTCATGGTGAAGGTTGTAATAAAGGTTGGGTTCAGAATAATGTTAGTGTTAGGTTTGGATTAAAAAAAAATATTTGATCATACAGTATGCAGAGTCCATAAGGAACTATGTTGCTAGACTTGAAACTTAACAGGTTTTTCACTAGTTGCAAAAAAATTACTGTCTTTGAATTTGACAAGTAACCCTTAGATGAATATGTGACTGTGTAATGATCTTATTTCTTAGTTTTTAAGAGGACATTTGAAATAATATGATCTTGCACTCAGTTAACTAATAAATGGTGGATAATTTTCTTTTCTTTGTAGAAATGCCAGTGCTTTAGTGAGAGGCAGTGTGTTATTTATGATATGTCTGTAGAATTTCTTTACTAAACAAGTGTAGAATATATGCTGTTATGAACACTTAAATTGTGTAGCTCTCTTGCTTGACACATATCTATTGGTCTCTATTTATTTTGCCAGTCAAATTATCAAAATAGTATTTTCTCAAACAAAAAAAAATATTTTTAAATTTTTTTTATTTCACTTTTTTGATACAGCTTCCAATGTTGGCCAAGACCAACTCGACCCGCTTCAGGTTCTGGCAGCCTCAGCACTCTCATCAGGGCAATACTTGGGCCTTAGATAACCTTATCATCGGAGGTAACTTTATGACCAGAGGACCGCTCCAAGAGTCCTTTGATCTTGTGAGCATCAACAACGATGACTGGTTGTTCTACCCAGGGGCGACTACACTGACAGATCATTGTCCTCAGCATCCAAGGCAGGGAGTGTCTTATCTACCACAGAATCCGTATGAGCTTCCAAGGGGAAGTGGGCACAGGTGATAATGATAACAGGAATTTAAAAATTCATGTAGTACAGTTACAAATATTCTCTATAAATATTCTCTATTTTGCTATGATGAAACTGAGTTTCTAATTGTTACTATATAGACAATCAAATATCTATCTGAAAATTTTAGGAGAGGAAGTAAATGATGCTTTTCTTATTTCATCAAGCAATTCAATCCAAAGTTTTGGAGCTGCAAAAGTGAAGGTACATGCTTGCAAGTGTTGATTTTATAATGACGTCATAGGATAAAATTTTTAACTTAAACTTTGCCTCATTAATATAATTATCTCCATCTTAGTGAATAATTTTTTTTTTTATATTTTGGTTATAGCTATCAGATTGGTCAAAGACCATCATTGGTGTTCCCTCAGACCATTGGAGAACACTCAGTAACAACTAGGGATATTGATGTTGATGAAAGTAGCATCCTGCAATTTGAGGTAAGAATATATATCCAATGGGTCATTTTAAAATGCTTAAATATAATGTTAATTTGTGAAGTAAATTGTTAAGAAAACCTGGTTGTTGGTTACTATTGTATACATATCATAAAGCTTTTGGGCACACACATACACCCCCACCCCCACACACAAACACACATTGTTCAATGTTTTTTTTTTCAGATAAATTGGCTCCTATTGTTTGTTTGGTATTAGCCTTTTAACACAAACTGCCATAATTGCCCTATAAGTCATGTATTTTTATTAACATATTTGGGATGAAAACGCATAATGTCAGACAAAGCATTTATTTCAAATATACTACCAAGGCACAATTTCTATTTTGGCAAGACATTGATCTATATTTGCTTCACTTAAATCAGGTACAATTGATTGATAAGATTTATGATATGCTTTTCTGGAATTTAGGGAAATCAAGCTTGCATAATGATATCATCCATTTTTTAGTCAGGGTACTTAATTTATAACTAGTTTTCTTTAGTTAACAATGTTTGGCTTGCTCAAACTATGTCAAAAATTACTAGATCCACATCTTTGATGATATGATAACAATTTACTTTTGATATAATGCTTACTATAACCACTAGACTTAAGCTTTGATATTAATAGCTTTATCTCAGAAAGGTCATTAGTGTGTGTCTTGACTTTCCCAGATCAACGTCGGATGCAGCAACCAATCGAGTGCCACCCATCCAGTCAGACTAGAGGTATCAAGAGACTATGGTACTACCTGGAGTTTACTATCACCTGACTGCTTCTCTAACCAGTCTACCTGTCTCTCTTGCTCTGAACATCTCACTACTCCTACTGTCTACTACAGTGGAGAGAATGAGAGATGGGTTCGCTACACCATTCTCCTCTCAAGACTCCATGTTTGTGGGTTAGTATAGTTTATACCTTCAAGATCTTATATATGAAAAATATGACATGAGTATAATTCAAGCATCATACTAGGCAATTAGGAGAAATATGAGAGGGGATGTGGCGTAAATTCTTTTGATTTTGCTTCCATCACAATATTGGGAAAATTGCTCAACTTACTACTAAAGACAAATCTAAAAAATATTTCTTACAGTAACAGCTGAAATATTATATTATCATTTATAAAGATGTTTCAGTCCCTACATGTGGAATTGCACACTGATGATCTTGCTCGGGTGTTTTACAGAACTGTACGATTCCGTTGGTACCAGGGCTTCTTCACAGCCCAAGATAATCCTAAGCAGTGGGCCATTGATGGGATCTACATCGGACCAGGTTGTCCTTTCAACTGTAACGGACATGGCTCCTGCGATAATGGATTCATGTGCCAGTGCGATCCAGGATATGGAGGGCAGTTCTGCCATGTCCTTAGACCAAACCCTTTCTTTCTCAAGGAATCATTTGAAAGTAAGTTCAGTGTTTGTTCACTGATTTAGATCCTGCGTGACGAGTGTGACAATGAAGTAATACCATTCTCACCAATGTAGAGATGAGAGACTGGGGGTATTTCATAAGGCTGTTTGTAAGTTGTATATGACCTTTAATACACTCAATTGGTATATGAAACAAAGCAGGACCATATTTCCTATAAATCTTACCAATTTATGACAAAACATCACATTTGCACTTGAATGCTTGTTCAATGCAAAAATATCATCGTACAAAAGTCATCTCACCTTCAGCCTATGTGATTTAAAACGTTTGAGAATATGATTTATAACCTAACATATGCTCTAGTTATTTATAAAATCATTTGTAACTTTACAAACTACTTCATGAAACAACCCTGAGATGAACATTGCTAGTGGGTGCTGTATTGAGTTTTAAAAAAAATCTGAAGCCTTGTATGGGCAAGCTAAACTTGATAGACAGTAGGAATAACAGACTTCTGTGCACTTGTAGTTATTGTGCATCTTGGAAAAGTGCATATGGTCACGTCTTCCAGTTATCAGTCATAGGGATACTTTAGTACACAAGGGATTTTGAATGACAGTGCCTTATTATTTACTGTCTAACTCATGACAGGCTGTCATAGGGTGTGTTCAGTGTCTATTTTGAAAACAGAATGATATCATGTTTTTTTTTACATTTAAATTGTGGTATTGAAGACGTTTACTTTTACGACCAGGAATGGAGGACATTGAACACACCCTTTATTTCTCATTGTATCTGCATTTTTTAATCACATTTTCAATCATGTTTCATGTTGCTATTTGAATTTGGATACTAACATTGAACACACCTTTAGTTGGTTAAATCTTATTGAGTTGCATATGTAGCCAATTATCCTGTTGAACATGTTTAGAGTTTCCTAAAGGAAACACTACAGATCAATGATAGTAGATAATCATATTTGAAAACCCCATTTAGCATCAAACTAGCCCAATGAAGAAGGTTGTTGATATGATTGTATATATGACTAATTTTAGCATTATTTTTCTCCTCTTCTTCTCCATATTTTGAAAAGGTTCAGGACCTTTAAACAGAAATAAGTTTTCACAGTGGAGTGGAGCAGAAGTAACTAAGAAGTGTGGAATATTAATCACTGGCAAAAGTCTTCATTTTACTGGATCTGGGAGGAGAATGCTCACAACTGTTGACATGGATCTTACAATGGCAAGGTAAGCTTATATCTGGATCTCCGGTGTCCCCTCCTGCTTCTTCCCTCCTTCTTCCTCTTCTCCTGAATTCCTCCTCTTCTATTCCCCTTTTCTCTCCTCTTACCCTTCCTCTCCTCCATCTCATCCATCCTTCAATCTAGGCCTTTGGATCCTATATATATGCCACAGCACTCATTGCCATTTTGGATTACAGCAATCTAGTTTTGCTGCTCTCCACCCAGTGATATGTTGACTAATGCTTGGAAGAAATGCTTGATTTGCAAATTTTTTGGTTTTACGTAAGTGTTTGATATGTATTGGCAATCCCACAAAGTATGTGTTTCTGATCCCCTAAATGTCCTTCCTGATTTTTTTTTTGTCCCAGGTTTTTAGTTTGTATGAAAGACTGTAATGCTCTCATATTATTATGATTTGAGCAGTTCACAGAGTGACTTAAGAATGGAGCAAATGTGTGTTGAATCTGAAAAAAAATTGTTTATTTCAAATAATACTTTCCCAGTTCTTTCAGCATATTTCAGTGGTCTCTGGCTATGCATTTGCCTATATCCAACCTGTTACTTCAGATTATCCCTTACCGGAAGTAACGGTGTCTTAACCGCACCTTTTTCTCGGCGGGATAGAAGCAAAAGTCGGGGGTGCGGTTTATACACGGTGACGGGTCTGAGCCAGCCCGCCGTAACCCCCCCCGTACATGTTCGATGTCTGCCAGTTCACAACACATCGGGTGGCCGGGCGTAGCCGCCCAGGCAATGTCGTTTAGAGGGGTATGAGCCACGGGTAATGGGAAGCGATTATTACAATATTAATTAAATGTTGTCCATAACAAACGCACCCACCTTCATGACACTAATTTTGACTTTATTCTCGATTCAAAGTAGTGAAGTTCCCTGGCTAATTTAAAAGAGACGCCAAGCATACTCGGTAATATTTTGTCACCGCTGAGCGAGAGTTGAGTGAGCTTAGAGATTGCGATGTAATGTGGTTATAGTGCGACTTAAGCTGGCGCTATTCAAAGTCCCGTTTCGCGCCAGCTTGTTTTTTTTCCTTCCTGTTTGCTTTTCATAAGATACCATGTAAACCACGCACGAGAGAGACGGCACGAAGCCGTAAAAAACAACTGGAAAAAATGTAAATTTCTTTGTTTCTCGAACCTTCCTGTAATCCCGTATCCAAAATTCATGCTAAGAAATCAAATTTCTGAGAAGTGATTGTGCGGTTGTGATGCAAGAAATGTGAATATTCCTCCTACGCTGGGAAAGACACAGATCATAATTTGATAAGATGTACTGGCATGACTGGTACTGTATCGTAGTTTGCAATGTAATGGCAGTGCTGTGTGTGTGTACACTGTGACTGTGAGGTGAGTGAGTGTGTAGGTTGCCAATATTGTCGGGACCGTTCTTTCTTTCTAACATTTGTAGATGAATTGATCAAGAAAAGCAGATTTCCGTGTACCGGTAATCTCTTTGGATACTTTGAAATCTTAAAAACATAGATTTTTTTTCTTCGTACCTCAAATATGCAAATATGTAAATGTGAGAGGAATTTTTTTTAATTTTTTAATCCATAGTTGGGGGTGCGGTTAATACACGGGTGCGGTTAATACACCGTTACTTACGGTAATCCATAAATGAGAAATTTTCAGTGTAAGACAATATCTTTGTTATGCTCTGTTGACATAAAATATGCTTAAAGAAAGTCACTGAATCAACTTGTTCATTTCACCTCATCTTAACAGTATCATCAGCTTCTACATCCGTCTTGGTTGCTCCCAGCATCCTCCATCTCTCTTGAATCTACCCATCATCCTCCAGTCCTCATCAGACGGCGGCATCACATGGGATACCATTGAAGAAATGACCTTTGACCCTCAGAGCAATGACCCAATGTATGTAGCCCTTCAGCTTCCTGTGAGGTCACACTCCAATGCTACTAGGATCAGATGGTGGCAACCATCTAGGGAAGGGGTCTACATGGATGAATGGGCCATTGATCAGGTTGGTCAGTTTGTTTGCTTTAAAAAAAAAAGAAATTGTCGAATGCAATCTAATTTGAATATCAGTTGAAATGTACCTTTAAATGGATGGAGGAAGGGCAGGTGAATTTCTGTAACATTTTAATGAATGCTTCACCTTCCTCACCAACATTATAGCCTAGATAAGGTAGATTTTCTAGGGTAAAAAACTTAAACTGATATATATCAATATTTCTCTCAGTGTAAGACAATTACAGGAAATATACTTTTTCAAACGACTGCTTCCAAGAATTTTATTTTTGTGCATGAAATACTGGAAAGCATCGAGAGAGAGAGAGAGAGATTGGAAAAAAAACCCTGATTTAAAGTTTTTAATAGTCTGCAGGTATGGTTTATTATTCCGTACAGAAAAAGAAATGTTCTTCGCAAATCTATAATCACTTACGTAAAATGTATTCATACTAATTGCTGCAACTATTCTTGCTTTCAGATATTTATTGGTGGTTACATCCATGGTCAGACAGTACTAGAAGATGATTTTATGACATCACTCCAGAACGATGGTGATCAAAACTTCTCTCTTCATGATCAGAATTGGCTCATCTCTCCCGGTAGTACCATGGGTCAGGTAAGAAACTGCATTGGACTAATGCACCTCTGCTCATCTTTAGGGCAAATATAAGTTCAATTTCACAATTACAATAGAACAATCATAAAATGTAGAAAATTATTGTATTTGTTTATCACTGTAGAACTGATGCTAAAACACATCTATTGTGACATCCTCTAGGATTAATACTTCATTAAGAAAATCAGACTTTCTAAGTAAATTTCTAAAGAATAGTTTTCATATCTTTCTCATCATAGTAAATATTGTATACAGAGTGAATGATTTTTCTTCCAATGAGGCTTCTAGCATGAAAATAAAAAAGGAATCAATTTTTGGTTAATATTATTTGAAAATCAAAGTCTGTTAGTTTTGTTTGTTTTCCATGCAGCATCTTTAAGATTTTAAATGGATTGATGGAATGTTTTGATATGTTTAATCTTTCAGGTGTGTGATGTCACTCACAATGCCCTCCACTTTGCAAGCAATGAACAGATGAGATACACTATCACCTCTGATGTCATGGTAACAGACCACACCTTCCTTCAGTTTGATATTGCTCTGGGATGTAACCAACAAGAGTCATGCTATGGTCAGTTCTACTTAATTTACTTTTCGTTTGTCTTCTTTTGATTTTCTTTGGTCCCTCTTCCCGGCTTCAAGCAAAATAGATTCCTGTTATGATTTAGAAATTTCATGTTAGCTTGATATAATAAACTAAATCCAGGATAGACCTCACTATAGCTTTCCAGAAACCCTTTTTAAAAAGAAACCCCCAGATGCAAAGTAAATTAGGGTAAACTTCCTTAAAAAAAGTCTCTACTGGGTTGTTACGCAAAAAGTGCCCCTGTATGGGAGAATTTTGGAATGGACATTGGCCTCTTCTGATCCTTCCATGATAAATTGAAATAAGATTTTAGACACACTCAAATGAAGGTAATTCAGGAGGGGTAATTTTTTTGTTCTTTTCTGATCTTATTTTTTTCCAGGTATACTGCTTGAATACTCTCTTGATATGGGTAAGACATGGAATCCTCTCCTCACAGAGTGCTTCCCATCTCAAGTAGAGTGTACTGGATATCACATGAGGAGTGTCTATCTTGCTGATATCTACTATGGTTGGAATAGAGTTACTCTGCCTCTCCCACAATACACAAGGTACAATGAAGATTCCACATGTGATATTTGCTCTGGCAGCAGTTGCTCTTGTGGAATTTCAGTACAAAAACCTCAATCATCAACCCTAATCCCAATTCTCATTGTGTTCTGGACCAAAGGCCCTAACCTAACCTGTGATTCGATGAGCATTTATTCAAAGATATTGTATATTCAGAGAAATTATGGCAGGAATAATCATCTGAGGAAGTTGGATCCCAGCCAATTTACGGTGACTCTTAAAATTGACAAATTTATCCATGAAAGTCTTCAATTTGGGATTTAAGACTATGGTTTCACATATTACACTTTATGTGCTGTACTAATATTTGTTCATGTTTCATACTCAGTTTTTGCATTAGATATTAAACTTGAATATTCAACTGTTACCCCCACTTGCACATGCTATTAACTGTACTTCAGTCTGACCCTACCTACCCTAAAGTTAAATCACCTGTGAAGATCCTGTCCCAAAATCCTTTAACAAAATAAAGACACTGCACTACTGCTCAGAAGACTTATCCACTGAGCGTTGTGGCCCAGTGGATAAGTCTTTTGACTTTGAAACAGAGGGTTGTGGGTTCGAATCCCAGCCATGGCGTAATTTCCTTCAGCAAGAAATTTATCCACGTTGTGCTGCACTCGACCCAGGTGAGGTGAATAATAATAATAACAACGCGCCTCAGAATAGAATATTTCTAGATAGATGGCGCTATATAAATGCCTATTATTATTATTATTACTCCATTGTTCATCTTTTAGAGTCCCCTTTAGAAACCTGCCCCAGATTTTTAAATCATCCTTATAGCGTAAATCTAGTATTTTTTACCATACACTTGTCAAGTCTTCTTATGATATTTTAAAAAAATATCATAAATTATGTCTATTAAATTTTTTAATCTCTGTTATAATTGTTCCAGGTCTAAGAGTACTCGTTTCCGATGGAGCCAGCCACCTCGCTTTGATCCTGGCCATGAATGGGCTCTGAGCAATGTTTATATTGGCTCAGAGTGCAGTGATATGTGCAATGGTCATGGACAATGTAGCTCTGGTATTTGCATGTAAGGGTCCAATCTATTCATTCCAAATCAGTTTAATTATTTATATTTTTGATGTATGAAATCTTATTGGTCCTTGAATTACAGTCACATTGGTGTTCATCTGTTCCATACTGAGATAAAGTTCTTACACTATAAAGAAAATAAGTGTAATGAACTTGTGAGACATTTTCCTCCTATGTTGCCTTCAGCCTTTTTAGTCAGCGACTGCTGTGGCTGGTGTTTTTTTTTATAATCCAATAAAAAGTAAACAACAAATAAATATGAATATAACTTGTCTGCCAATAACAATTGAGTAAGATATGAAGAGAGAAATATATAACATGAACTACAAAGAGTTGTAGTAATGCAAATAAAATTGGGAAACTACCAAAAAAGAAAACACATGTACAGATTCCGTTGAGGCAGTCCTGTTATGTACTAAAATACAAAGACTTGCACTGAAGAGAACCAATTAGAAAGTGTACAAAAAGTATTAAAAAGTTACAAAAGTTACCCTCAGTGGAAAAAATTGATTGTGTCTCTCTATTTTACACCCCCAGATGTGATCAGGGATGGACCGGACCATCTTGCCAACGACCCTCTGTGCGTCTTCCTCAATCTCTAAGGGACACCTTTTCTGCTCAGCCTGTGAGTGGACGGGGTCATTGGTCAAAGGTCATCGGTGCAATGACTTCAGAATCCTGCGGACCTGTTGCATCTGGGACTTACCTTCATTTCACAAAGGTAGGATGGGTAGCCAGGAAGCAGGAAGCCTTGCTCCAAAAGATGGTTTGATTTAGAATTATGCATTCTATTTTCTGCTGACATGATTTAAACCTGATTAATTGTGTTTCCCCAGATTTACTCTGACTTCTTTCACAGTGAAAAAGGGTATTCTTTGTATGATGATTATAGATTTTCAGGAATGTACATTTCCTGAGGAATGCATTTATGGTTCAAGATTCGGATAAATATATTTTGATTAGGTTATAAAGGATGTGATGAACTACTTTTTTCATTTCTGAAACTTAATCCCCCTAATTCTTTCCATTTTTTTCTCCAAATCTGAATTAGTCCTGCAGCAGACAGTTGGTAACCTCAGACTTTGACCTGACCCATGCAGACTACATCCAGTTCTACTTTCGCTTTGGTTGCTTGAACCCGCCTCAACATCGGGATGAAGGTGTCCTCCTAGAGTACTCATTAGATGGTGGTATAACATGGACTCTTCTCTTAGAGTTATACCACCACCAGTACCAGAGAGCAACGTAAGGCTTCCATAATAAAACATTGTATTAGAACTATAAAAAAAAATAGAAATATATAAAAATATAAAATGGGAATCTGATGGCCACTATCTTTAGAAAGCAAATTAAACTCTTTTTGCTGTGTATTACTGAGCCCAAGGCTGCTAAAAGTTTTAAAAACTTTTGGCAAACTGGAAAATAATAGCAATTCTTAGAAAAATCCAATATAAAGAACAATTTGATGTAGTAGTGAAATCTGTACATTTTGGTATCATTTAGCTGGCACTATTTCTCATACCGAAGAGAGAATGTTACCAAGAGTCGACAGGAGTGAGCTGGCACTGATGACAGTGATAAACTGGAGTGGGGATGACTTGAAATGTCTGTACACTGCAATGATAGTCACAGATATTGATATAACAAACAGAAATATTTGCTTTTAACATGAATTTGTTATTCGTGTTGCATCTCCTGAAAACAACATTTGGAAGTTACATTAGTTCCTTCGTTGAATTATCTCAGATGATTTTTGCCCAACATGAATTAATTTTTATTTAATATCTAATGGTATGCTATATTGTACTTATTGTACTTTCTTTGATCCACCTTTTCTTAAAGCTTTGTCTCACTGCCACTCCCTCCTGAAGCACGCCACAATGGCACCCGTCTGAAATGGTGGCAACCATCTCACTCAGGCCCAGACACTGCAGACTGGGCCATCGACAATGTCTTCATAGGGGGATCAGCCACCTTACCTCACCTCCTGAGGGACTCCTTCCTGACTGAAAATGTCCGTGATCACTGGCTCTTCTCTGATAATGCTGATTTGGGAGAGTTTTGTAGCCGTAATGCGGGACTAGGTGATACAGGGATGCAGCCAAGGAGGGGTGGGGTATCTTGGATCGGAGGGATAGACTCGGCAGAGAGTTCATCCTTGACTAGTCATGATATGATACTGAAGAAAGGAGATGCACTAGAGTTTAAGGTAATGAGTCTCCTATATAACCAGGGACCTGTGACTTTGAAAAAATCATCAATAGTACTATCAATAAATTGTAGATGTAAGTCTATGACAAATGATGAAAACGTTAATTGTAAATTCTAATTTTAAGAATAATAATTTATAACAATTACAATTAGTAATGACATGTATTAATATCAATCTAATTTCTTTATGTTATATCCCAAATGGTGAGCAGAGTTAAAGAGGAATTATTCTCAATAATTTTTAAAAGCAAAATCTTTAGATAAATCGACCATGCACTCTTGTCTCTATGTATAGATCAGCATTGGTTGCAACACGTCTTGGGATAGTCCAATCCAGCCCATCCAGTTAGTCTACTCTACTGACCATGGATTGACATGGTCTTTGGTCACTCAAACTTGCTTGCCCTCTGACCCTAGTTGTGGTGGTCATGTGACCCTTCCCAGCATCCTCTTCCCTTTCAATGGATGGAGGAGGTTGGTTATACCACTGACTGAAAAGATGACAGGAAGGTGAGAAAAAGATGATTGTAGTGGTGGTGGTGGTACTGGTGATGATGATGAAGAAGAGGAGGAGGCAATGATGGAAACGCAGTGTTAATAAAAGTGATCATAAAACTGGTGCAAGTGATGATTGTGATGATGATGATGATGGCGTCGATGATGATGTTGATGTTGATGATCGATGCGGACATACATGTATATCACACAAATATGGACCATGAGAGAGGCAAACAGAATATATGTTGACAATCTGGGCAGTTACAAGGATGTACTAATGAGACTTTAGGTGCTTATAGATCAACATTTGTATTTATTCACTCTTTCTCTCCATTAGACCGATACGATTCCGCTGGTACCAGGGTGCTTCATCTTCTCCCCATCCTTCCTACCAGCAGTGGGCCCTTGATGATATAAGGATAGGTCAACCCTGTTCTCTTATGTGTAGTGGCCATGGATCATGCGACCATCCAGCATGCATCTGTGATCCTGGTTTCCATGGTGATTCCTGTGAGGAGAGCTCCGGATTACCAGTAATGATAATTAACTTATTTTCATTTCCTACTTGAATTGTGTAATTGATCTAGAATAGCAAGGTCTTGCAGAAATAATTGAAATAGATGTCGCAGGAGAGTCAAATCATCTGGGTTCAGTCATCATCAATGGAAACTAAATTTCATTTTTTTTTGTACTGAATGAGAAGACATGGAACTATGTGAGAAGTTTGAGCCATTTAGAACAGAATTGAAAGTCTTACCAAACTTGGAGGAATTATTTCAATAAAATTAAGGTTAGGGAAAGGGAATTGTCGACCCAAAATATAAGAGTTGCATCTGGCAAAATAGATGTTTTTGATGAGTTACCATAGAGCTATAGAGTGTTTAAATGACTTCGCTCAAATATGATGTTATCCATTATAAGCCTTGTAGAATCTCATGTCTATATTACTGATGCATACTCTGTTATGGCAATGTTATTCAGTTTTATTTGATTGTGAGAAATAAGAATTAAAACTGAAGCTGAAAAATTGAATCTATTTTGCTGTATTGGTTCCAGCTTCACTTATTCCATCTTATTTTTGTTTAACTCTAGACTCAATTGAAAGAGGAGGTTGTTGGAAGCATGATGTCTCCTCGAAGTTGGCCTCTCATCCAGGGCGGGGTCATTACCAAAGGAAGCAGTGAGCAGACCTGTGGGGTGCTGAGAGAGTCAAGGTCATTGTACTTCAGTGGGAGTGGTGCAAGGCTCGCAATGGCTTCACCATTAGATCTTAGAGATGCGAGGTAATAAAAAGGGACTTGTGGAAGACAAAAAGTTGTAAATCCCAAATCTCCTAAAACATAAGGCCTAATTTTGACTGGCGCATCTTTTTTTAATGAGAGCACCATTAAAAACCAATCAACAACAACAAAAACTATTCTTAGACAATTAGTTTGTTTTCTGCTAGTTTGTTTGATTACATTTTTAGAGAATTACACTGTAGTCTCCCCGTTCTCTCTATAATTAGATAATCTAAAATATAAAGAAAATCACCATTTTTGTTTCAGTGGATTAAGCACATTTCTTCACGATTTGGATGGAGATGCATATCTTTCTCAATATTTTCCAAGAGTGATAGCACCAGCTGAATCAACTCTGAAACAATAGTCACTTCGTTTTGATTAATAGTAATTATTTGCATGATATTAAAGAAGCATACATCTTCCTATGTGCATGTGTGTTTTAATCTTATGTGCATTCAAATTGGAGAATCGCTTAATCACAAGGAGTTCACCCTTCATGTATATTAAGGGGCACATTATTTTCCAAGCGTATGAATTCAGTGAAATCCTTGCTTACACAGAGTTTTGCAAATATGCAATTTTTTATTTTAATGTTGTACATACCTTTTGATAATTTCCAGATTTATACAATTCTACATTGTGATTGGAAGTGAACAGAATGCGGAGCATTGTTTAACAGCGACAAGTAGACTTGAGTCTGTAATGCTGCAGTACTCCACAGATGGAGGTGAGGATTCTTGTAAAGTCAAGAGTTTATGTTTTATTATCTTGGTAAAGGGCAGGGGGCCGAGGCGTAATGGCCCCTTCAATTTTTTCTACAGACATTAAGGGAAAAATGAGAATGAAGAAAGATGGCGTATGAAAATATGCATTTGCGATAAGTTTAGCAATTGTCTGAAAACACAGTGAGTGCAGAGCAGATTGGCTTGGCTCAATTCTGAAGCCATTGAATGTGAACGATTTAAAATGTCAAGATTCTACAAATTTGTTTACGTGGCTGTTTAGATACCCTGTCACATGAGACCAATACAAGTAACTATTCATCCAGGAGAAGAGAAAAGAAGAGTAACACTTTATTATAATCATTTTAAATTGGCATCTGTTTTATTTTCTCTGCTTATAATTATGGATGTACACTAACTTGTGATTATGTATAAAATCAGAATAGTCAAAGTATATTTTTCTTGGCATTTCTCACATGTAGGAATCAGCTGGACCTTGCTGAAAGAATTGTATTATCAGCAGTACCAGGTACCCAGACTGGTATATATAGTCCTTCCTTTTGAGGCTAGGACACATGCTACACAGTTCAGATGGTGGCAGCCTCTTGATATCACCAAGGTCCAGGCTCAATGGGCATTGGATAACATCCTTATAGGTTGGTTTTTATATATTTACTTTATATTCCTTTCAAGAAATATTACACTCATATTTTGTTGTATGTATAATTGTTAGCCATGAAAGTAGGTTTCATTACCATTTTTACTTATCACCATAACCATCCCCCTTTCCATCTTCTTCCTGCTCATTGACAATTATCATCACCATTACCTTTATAATCTTCATAGTACATTCACCATAAGCAGCACCATTGTCATCATCATCGTCCTCCTCATCATTGTCGCTATCATCATTGTCCCCTGCTTCACCCACTTTTATAATAACTAATTACTATTGATTAAATTCTAATACTTTTGACAAGGTTTCAAAACATTCTTTCCATGCTGTCAAGGGAATTAGGGGTTGTTTTCACTTAATATATTTGTATTTGTTTTCCTTTAAAATACAGGTGGTTCTGAGATTAATCCAAGCTCCTTGTCAGAGTCCTTCGAGCATAGCCACCATCAGAATGGACTGTGGGAGTTTTACCCATACGGACAGAGACAACAGGACGTATGTCATCAGCGCAACACTGCCCTCTTTTGGGAAAATGAAAGGAATGCTGCTTTTGATAATGCAGCCACCACTCGTCAGCTCATTGTTGATAAGAACTACATGATACAATTCAAGGTAAGTTTGTGTAGAGTTTGTGAAGACTTAAATGTTGATTTGTTAATTTATCAATGGTGAGTTATTACTTCACAGTCATGACCAAAGGTATGTAGATCTACACATGTCCTTCTTTGCCTTCAGTGCCCCTTATGTAAAAGTTTGCCATCTCGAAGTGGAAGAGTGTAAAGACATCTTTATCAGATCTACCATCTTTGGTCTTCAAATTACCATTGATGTTACTGTGAACAGCTTTGTTAGCACCGGAATCAACTAACCAACCAGATATTCTTCATGTTTTTTCTCTCTTATCTTTTAGATCGTTGTTGGATGTCAAAGTACTCCATCTTGTAACCTAGAGTATGGTATTGTGCTGGAATACACCACTGATCCTCATCAGGATCAGTGGACTCTCCTCAAACCGGCTTGTCTCCCTGGAGATGAAGAGGATGTGAGATGCGATCCATTCAGTTACCATGACAACAGCTCCTACACAGAGAATGAGTATCACCAATGGCATACTGTCACAATGGAGCTTCCAATGGATGCAGTTTCTAGGTAAGAGTAAGAAATTTTATTGACTCTCTTCTTTGTTGGTCTTCCAGTAGATTTAAAGTATTTACCACACAAAGGGCACAATTTTCATCATGTTTAATTGTATATATGTATACAGTATTCTTGAGAATAGATGTTCTGTCAAACGTTGGTATGGTGAAAATGTATTTTGTTTCAGCAGTTTCAAAAGAGTTTCTCTTGTTATGCAGTCCAGGAAGTCACAAAACCTCTTGCTTGTTAATCATCTTTGGAATTGCTAAATTGACTAGAGTAACAACCTAAATGATGTCTGCTATGTGGCTTTCAGTGTACAATTAGGTTTGAGTCATTGTTTACAGATTATGCTGTTCATTGGATCATTGGATCATTGGATATATATACTCCTGTACCATCACAGATAAATGAATACAGCAGATCACGCAAAAGAATGACACTGTAGTCTTTCAAACAATGTTTTTACTGATCTCACATTTAGTAATAAGATAATAGCTATAGTACTGTTGTTTCATTCATGCATTTATTTAGTTACATCTTCAGCTTTTGTGGGAAATTGGATCTTTAATCTTTTTATTCATTCTTTTGTCACCAGCTCAACACAGTTCCGTTGGATCCAGCAAGATGCGTCTAGTTTGGCGCCCTCATGGGCTGTGGATGATGTATACATTGGAGAGAAATGTCCAAACATGTGCAGTGGGCATGGACAGTGTGTAGAGGGTCCATTGTGTGTATGTGATCAAGGCTATGAAGGTGGGTCAGAGATGAAGAATAAGTTGGAAATATCTTCAGGGTCATGGAAAGCTTATCAGTTGATTCAGAGCAATAGAAAACTTACAATGTTCAGAGATATGGGATCATTCTCAGAGTTGGAATTGATTCAAATGACTCGTCAGTTTTGGCATGCACCCTGGAAGTCTTAGAAAGTCCAAGGAATAATACAAAGGTTTGATAGATTTCAAATTTCAAGCTAGAGTCGCTTTATTTGGTAGTCTCATGCCCTAACACGAGAACCGTGGCCTGTCTGGGGAAAGGGTAAAGAGCAATTGCCCTTCTGTCCTAATATGTTAAAAATTCAGTGATACTGTAGTTGAAGGTATTTTGGTGATTTTCCCGAGAAAAGTAAGCTGTTAATTTTTCCTATTCTTTGACTTTCAAGGTCAGTTCATTGTGTGTTTTTTTTTAATATCTCTCAATTTTTTTATCATGACCAAATCAACAAGGCAGGCTAAGGTCACAGAGAAAATTTCATTACACGAGTCAAACATGATGTTATTTCGATTGCCTATTTTCAGGGGAATCATGTACCCCATCTATGCCGCTCCCGACATACTTCCGCTACGGTGTTGACCGTGGTCTCATCCCATCTATGGACCCGTGGAGTGAAGTCAGTGGAGGGGGCGAAGGTCATGGGTGTGGTCCTCTTACACCCCATGCTCATGGTATGGCCCTGTACTTCAGTGGGTGTGGTCTCAGACAGGCGGTGACTGTCGAGCTGGATACGCGACTAATTGTGTAAGAATGTAATTTGTAATGATAAAACATGATAAACATCACCTCATAGGAATGATTATATTTACATTTTTTGTGGCAAGAATAGTAAAGTCTGAGTAGTTGCCAGATGAAAACAATCACCCCCCCCCTTTGTGGATTTTTTGTTTTGTTTTTATGGTACAAAAAATAAAATGGTGATGGTAATGAAATTTTAAATAACAATGAATTGTTATAAATTACATACCTACTTATTCCCCATACTCATTAACATAAATGAAAATGTTCCATTGAGGAATTTTTATGATTAAAAATGCAGCTAGAAAAATAGAAAAACACCTGAAAACATGGGAACATTAGTACCTGTTCTATAATCATTGAAACATGTTATTAGGTAATGTAGATTGTCATTAGTGGTAGTTGAGAATGCCTTATTTCTATTATCAGAACTGAAATGTAAAAAGATTCTTGCTATCATTAAGTAACTTTGCTAGTCTCACTGAATTGATATAGCAAATTCCAAATGTTTCTGCACATATTTGTTTGTGTGTATACTTTCTTTTCCCCGAGTGTACCTTCATTATCTCACTCGCTTTCTCTCATTTTGCCTCTACAGGGAGATTGGCTTTGTGTTGCAGATTGGAAGCAGAGATCCAAATAACACTGCTTGCCATATCAACTACTCCTCACCAAACATCAGGAGTAAAGCCATTCTGCTTCAGTACACCCTTGACAACGGTATCCACTGGTATCTGATCCAGAGCCACACCCCTCGAGATTACGGCGAACCTACCAGGGTGTCGTATGATCTACCCCCTGAAGCAAGGGGGGTTGGAGTCCGGTTCAGATGGTGGCAGCCAAGACATGATGGAGTGAACCAAGACCAATGGGCATTGGACAATGTAGACCTTGTTAGGTAAGGTCTTTGATGATGATGGTGACAATGTTAATGGTGATGATTGATGATGATGATGCTTCCTTTAAAGAGAACCTTGAAATATATGGTCAAAATAGTTTGTTTCAATGTGTATTTTATGTTGATTTTTTATATTTCAAAATCGTTAATAAATTGTTCTCTGTGAATAAAAATCTTTCTTACAAATATATATTTTTTTAATTCATAGAAGCTAGCCTCTTTGCATAATTTTTTTATTTTGATGTTGTATCTTTCTCTCCCCCTCAGTTGATATTTGCAGAATAAATGAAGGACAGGTTTGATTTTTTTAATTCACAAACCTTTTAATAAATCTGTGTTTATTAATAAAGAATCTACTCCTCATGTGAAATGAAATGTCTTTCTCACTTCAATTTTATTTGTATCGTTCTCCTTGTTCAGTTTCATCCGCAAGAAGCGTTCATCACCAGCTGAAACTGAAGCTGTAAACAAGTCTTCCTTCATATTCTAATGAGGATCACATAATCAGTGAATTGACATCAATTGCATATATAAAACAATGATTGTGATTCGTCAATAGTATAGTGGTGCCTTTATTGGCCACCGACATGTACGATTGATTCCAAACCTTGGTGCTCTTCCAAATGTATACATGGTGCTTCAAACATAAACATAGATATTATGAAAAAAATATTTTCATTGATTTGCTTAAAGATTTGTTAAATACTAAGGTTTAGTAACCTTTGTACATAATTTAAACCAACCATTCCACATAACTACATTGGACCTCCAAGTATTATTTTGTATGCTATGCTGTAAAACTACTGTATTTGATATATGGATTTTTCTCATTTTATTTATGTACCACTAACAGCTGGTGATATTTTAGACTTCCTTTTTTTTACCTTGCTTGTATTAAAGTTTTTAGAAAAATATAGTGAAAAAAAATGATCATTTAACATCATAATTTGCATGAATCCAGGTCTTGAACAAAAGAATCCTGTACTATTGCTACATGAATATTTTAAATGAATGAGTGAAATGTTTTGTAAATGATATTAGGTGTGTAATAGATTTTAGTGCATTTTGATAGGTGGGTTTGTATTTCCTTTTGACAGTCACATTTTAAGATTTAATGTAAATAGGATTGTATAATATGTGACATGTGAGTTTAGATAATATACATGTGAATATTCATGTTTCGAGAAATTGCCTCTTACATATATTGGGCATTGCAAGAAATTTGGAATTGATTTTTCATCCTAAACTCAATCATCATTCTCATAAAATTTTATGGCAGTTGATTCAGGTCCCTGTAACAAAAAGCTATGTGCTTTGTTTTAGGGCAGTATTTTTTTTGTTTTGATAAATTTTTATTGTATGATCTAATATGAAATGAAAGGGTCACACACAGATGAGCATGAAGAGGTATGATACAACCTTGTTCACTAGGATTTCTTTCATGAAATATCTAATTGAGTTTATGATTCTCAAAGTATTTAGTATCAAATAAAAAAACTACTCGGTGTTGAATTTGAATATTGTTGTGTATCATCTATCTCTGAATACAGACTTCCTGGGACACACTGCAAAGTGGTTTATTGTCAGCTACATAGCTTGTTTGTGTGTAATGTGGTGTGTTGCCAATTAATTACCTAAATTGCTTCTCACACAACCACTGTAATATTAGATTACTTCCCAGGAGAGATGAATGAGAAAATTATAATTGTGATTGTTTATCCAGTTTGCATTGATGACCCTCATGTACAATCAGTAGTGTGATATTATTTTGAATATATTGTCTACAGAATGGATGTTAACTTCAACACTGTTCTTGTACATGTGTCGCAACGATTTGTTTTATAATAAATCAATTCATACTAATATTCACCTGAGGCTGATACCCATATTTGTACTTTACAAATTTATTCTGAGACTGTTGTTTTAGGATACATATATGATATACATTTTAAAAGAAAATAACATCTTAAACACACAATATGTTTTAGTACATACAGTACACCAATTATTTATTTTCAATTGATCATTTTTTACAAGAATGATGTGACTTTACTAACTAAGATTGTGGGTGTGCTTTGCCAACTACTCAGAGTATAAATAATGGTACAATACCACAAATATATGGAGCCAAGGTTTTAAGCAGACTATATAATTACAGGTTTTAGAAAATCACATTCTAATTTTAACCAAAAAAATCTTTTCCACAAATGACCTTGTTATAAATGTAATAAATGATCATATAAATTTGGTACAATTTATATTAACCATTACATGGCGGGGCACAATTTCTAATTGCGTCAATTCTTTCTAGAATAAGATAAGAGGGAAAACTAAATCAATTGATTTACTAAAAACTATTACATTAACAGACTAAATATTCAAAGGTTTTCCAGCTCTGAGTATCACCGTTTGGAACACAATGTAAGGATGTATTTTTAATAAAGTACAGATCAAAATGAACAAAAGGTTGCAGTTTATAGCAGATAAATACCACAATTCTGTATAAATAGAAATGACCTACGCTTGGTATTATTGTGTTGTAGCTAAAGAGAGCAAGGATTTCACAACAGTGAGAAGTTACTGGCCAAGGAGGCAAGGCTAAGGTACCTAATACAAAACATTACCGGTTATTCCTATACATGTATACAATGTATTTTTCTGTGGCAATCATTTGCCATATTTTCTCTCTTCCGGGTTTTCCCATTGACTTTACATATATATTCTGCAGCAGGCAATATTCTTGAAATCTAGTTGGAACTAGTATGTGAAATAATGCAATGTAGATCATGATGCATACATTCCAAGCTGATCAAACCCAATAGCAAGATTTGTAGGCGTTAAGTGTATCTGCTTGCCTCCGCAGCAGTTAACGTCTCAATTACTTTACAAGGATCATTTCATCAAGTTCATGAATAACCTGAAATCAGAAGTAGTGGTAGGTAACACAAGCATATAAACTATACCAAATAATTACTTTTATTACACTTTATAAAGCAGTAGGAAATTATAATATTGACTGCCATTAATATTTGGGAGATACCTGACATCTCTCAAGAGACTTATATTGCTCTTGTCAAGACTCTGCAATGTGAGACTTAGTCTTTGGGAAAAACATTTGGTATCTCCTTCCAAGCTAGTCAATATTATATGAATATATTTTCTCTTTTTATGGAAACCGTTATAACTTGGGAAAAACAATTTTGGCATTTTGATGTTGAGCATCCTTTCATAAAGCAGTAATTATCTTTACCATACAAATATGCGAGTTGGTGATATCATAACTTCTTTCTCTTGTGTATTTTATCAGAAATGTATTATTTCAAACTGTCATACTCTCTCAAAAGACGTTTAATTGACGTTTCATAGTGAGTGACAATATTGATTTTGCACTCCGTAAGGAGTCATTCTTGCAGCAAAAGAAAGAGTGAATGCATGGCATCATCAGCTTAGTTCTTTCCATACAATCAATAATCACATTGAATATTTACAGCTAATGCCAAACTTGAAATTTTACACTAAAAAAAGTGTGTCATCTAATTCTAATGAAATTTTCATTATCCCATTTCTTTAATCTACATTCTTTTGATTTATCCAGATTGGGATGAGTGAACTTGGCCTGTATATATGTACACACAATAAAGATTGTTTAACATCATTGAGCAAATTTCATAGAAAACACAATTGATTACAAGTGGTAAAGTCTTATCTGAAATAAAATAGTTTATACACGCAGAAATACAAAAGAAACAGAAGAAAGTCCAGATATTACAACGGGGAACTACAAAACAATAATTTTGTCATTATACATATTGCAAAATTATTATTTAGGAAATGATTCGCAGTGTTTAATAACAATACTCTTACCATATTGACGCTCTCACATTTAATTTAACAGTAGGTCATTTCTGCATTTTATACAGGCTAAGTATTAAGTAGAAAAAAATAAAAAATCAAATCAAACTATTCAATATAAATATCAATCACTTAAACATCAAAAGACAGGTATTTAATTAGTAGAAGAGGATATTCAAATGGGTCGAATCTTGAATTGCCAAGTGTACATGTATGTCCTTAGAAATAAAAAAATAAGATTCTATAAAGAATACTTGAGAAACAATGGTGAGATATTTGAGGAGCTACACTTTTTCCATGTTTGTCTTACAAGCTGACCATGATAAAGCTCATTAAAAGCAAAAAAATTCTTTAAATAAGAATACAGAAATGTACTATGCATTAATCGTATCCAGTTTATCCCAGACTTCTTAAATGAGGAGTAAAATCCATTCAATGGTGACTAAAGATTTACTAATTGCATGTCTGTAATAGCAAAAATCATCGCATCTAAAGCACCTAAACATAATTTCAATTATAGTTTGCAATTGTGTGATGTACTTGAAGCAAATAGTTCATTTAAGTACCTATACAGACTATCTTCAGCATATGTAATTATCCTTATGATGTTCCGAGGCAGTTATGATCAAGACAAAGTAATCTATTTCAAGTGGTGCTGGAATACTGAGAACTGGAGGGGCAAACTACTGTGGTTTAACAATACATTGCAACTCCAATTATGTACCCATTATGGGACCACAGCGTTTCCTTTTCTACACTTCTTGATAATATCACCCCATGTGCCTTAATATGAAAAAGCTACAGAAAGTAGGAAAAATGCTTCAATAATGAACAATATTCATTCGGTAGATCGAATACAAATGGGGCCAATCTCTTAGCCATATATGACACTAAATATAAACAAAATCAATGAATATAAATAGACAAACCTCCACATGATTGCCTGTAAGGCCTGGTCACACCGCCCGAGCGTTGTTTGAGCGGAGAGAAAAAAATCACCACCGCTCGCTACCGTTCACCATTTTCGATTTCGATTGTTTTTTTTTTATGTTTCCGATTTTTTCCACAATTTTGTGAGCGAAATTTGGCCCTTTTTACGACCGCTCCAACAATGCTCGGGCGGTGTGACCATGCCTTTACAAGCTAGAATGGCATTACAGCTATTGAGTATAAAAAGTATGATGATATTATCACAATCATCCACCCTTCATCCTTTTTTCTATTGATCATCATCTACAAAGTTGATGCACTCTATTGTCAAACAATTTATGCTCATTGCTAGTCTTAATATACATGTATAAAGCTGAACAAGAAACTTTTGACAAAAAAAAGTGTTCACCACTCTCATTCTGCAAAAATCCATGCACCAAAATCATTAAATCTAATTTAGATCGATGATTTTTTCTTCTTCTTGCAAAATAGTTGATGAGTGAATGTGAACATTTCATATTGTCAAATGCATTTGAGTTTTCCTTTTTTAATTTTCACCTCAACCAGAATATGTGAATTAGAATACAGTAATTATGTTAATGAAAACAAAATTTCAAACATCATATAATTATACAATCATGTGATATATGCTAGTTTATTTTCATCAACATACATCTTTACAAATACTCATAAATATACACTTCTATTTTCATTGTTGATACTCTTAAAACTAGAATCCTATGACATGTACCAGTATAAACTGGGGTGGATTGTATGTACATATCCCATACCAACAGTTCCATTTGGATTGCACTTGCTAGTGAAGCAAAATGTCATTATTCTGAACCAATTTAGCAAGTAAAAACTGCAAAAATATAAGAATACATAGTAAAGGATGAGAAACAGAGTGAAAAAAGGTAAATGAGCGAGCCTTTGACAAGTAATTTTTGTAAACATAACTAACATTTTGGTTTCATTGATTTTCAGTTTCGGATGTTTATATTTTTTTCATGGATAGCTATAAATCATTTAAAGAGAGGTATTCTGTGACTATTCTTTAACAAAACCAATGCAGGCTTTGATGCAATTTGACTAATTTCCTTGTTTGTAAGAAATAAACTTGCAACCTGATAGAACCTGTTGGTAACATATTTCTGTAATTCCAATAGCCTCTGTAGATGAATCACCTGGTTCCAGTATGCAACAAAACTTAATAATAGGTATTGTATATCTCATCCACATACATTCAGTCTTGCATAGAATACAAACTACATGGTAGATGAAAGTAAAACACAAATCAAGTTGCAAACATTGTAATTACTAATTTTATATTTTCAACCTAAAAGTTCCCTTTCAGGAAAAGTTTAAATTTGAAGGTTCTCCTACTTCCACAATGATCTTTAGACCTACCAAATTGAACTGAATGTACGGATGGCAAAAACAGGCATAAATAATCTTTTAAAGATGTCATACATCAAACAGAATAATTCTTGAAGATTATTCAAAATTTTGACAAGCATGCAAATCTATATAAGGTTGAGGAGAATTTAACACCCCTCTCACCTAAAAAGGAACTTGAAATATATACTGTGTAACTAGACAAATTGAAATACAGATGTAGAAAAGAACAACAACAAAAGTTACTGTATACAAAAACACAAAAGATTATCTTTTCATTCATATATTTTACCTGATGCATCATACCTGCTCCTCTTTCCTCCTTATAAATGTCTTCCATCTTTCCCCCCCAATTTATCTAACATAATATACACAATAGACAATAATTATATTATGAATATTTATATTGGTCTTCTCGTCTTTGAAGCTGGTTAAGAGAAGTGGATGGGTAGAACTCTAGCGACCACCCCCTGACTTTGAATGCTGTATCAGCCATTGCAATGTGATATCTAGGGAAGAGATGAAATAGAATAGAAAACATCTGGTAATAAATTGTTCATATGAGAAGGAAAATCATATTCTTACACATAACTACATGGATATATCGATCTGGCAGAGTTTTAAAACTTATTTCTTGAGTACTCATCAGCGTAACAAGATCATATGTAACAATGAGTGCACAGGTCTCCTCCATCATGTACATGTTCACTCCTTAAAGAAGCACAAATTTTGACAAGCTTTACTATTCCTTACATGCTTGTTTTAAAAAGTGCTTTGTATCGTTCCAAAAAGGCACTACACAAATCCAGTTCATGTTGTTATCATTATTTGACATAACTGAATGTAATACATCACCATAATTACCAATATTTTCTTTCTCTTTGCATGAGATGGAATAACAGCAGATCTCTCTGTCTTGAATAGCTGATAAGTTCATCCTTTCTATGAGTTCTTTTTCATCGTACGCTACAGGAATGTCTCTCTTGTTTCCAAGCACCAGAACCTGAGGAGGGTTAGAAACAAATATTTTGCTGTAGAATATCAAGAACATTTTAATAATTCAGCATTTTATTGTAACATCAAGAAGAGAAGCACCAAGGGAAAGCGATGAAAGTGAGAGCCCTTCAACATCTGACATTAGAGGCAGTACTACTTAGGCGTGCCACTTGATGCTGATTGTTTTCTAAGCTCAAGTTCATATTAAACTTTCAAGGTTTTTCTATATTTGCCTTGTTTAGTCACCATAAGTGGCCCTTTCATCTTGCCTACATGTACATGTATGCCAGCCACTGTGGAAAAGCCTTCAGACTGACATCCCCTCCTAACTTACATGTAGCATGTACATGTAGAAATATTGATAAAGGGATGTATAAACCGCATAATTGATATCATTGTTGTTGGCAGTAGCATCATTGTTGTGTATTATTGTTTTATTTTTATTCTTATTCCTATTGTTGCCAGCATCAACATCATTGATAGGCATCTTCACCACCATCATCATCATCACACATCATCATCATCACTCATCATCATCACTCATCATCATCATCACCATTATCATCATCAATTTACTATTATTTTCCCTCAAATCATCATAATCTTTAATTAATTGGCATATTATACAAGAGTCATCAAAGAAAAACAAATATGGTGAAAAAGAAAATCGAATATTAACAAATAGGAGATATTTATTATGGATGCAACAGGGTGGGATATCCTAGACACTGAAGAGGGAATAGACTAGCAAATATACAATTGTATAGTTATGTACATAGCTAATGAATGTCTAATTTTCATATACTACAATTGGCAGATACAATATAGTTCTTGAATGCCATACATGCATAAATTGTATACTGCAGAATGTGTGCATGTAGATGCCCTTCAAAAACAGATATTTCATCACAGAGAAGGTATCTTGTGATAGGCATAAGGTGCATGCAGTACTTGTCTGTATATTTAGCCATGGATATTTGTTTAATATCCTTCACAGCAACTTTCAATTCTTCCCAGATATCCCACGTGTGAAAATAAGGAAATGACCACATCACTGTCTAGCACTGTTCTATAAGAGGAAGGAAGTATCAAATCACATGAACATTCATATAAGGAATGATTTCTGATTACTGATTTTAAATAGAAACCATTGATACCAGACAGTTCTTGGGATTTGAAACAGATGGAGAAATCCCTACTGGAGGATTACCATTTACATGTAGGCATTATGTAGGGGCCGCTGAAATGTGTGGGGGGGGGGGCTGGGTGGACTTCAGCCCCCTTCTTTTTTCCAAAACCATGTACAAAAATGTAAAAATGGTCATCTGATAAGGATTTTTTTCCATGGTCAGCCCCCCCCCACCCCCTTTCAAAACTGTTCTGCGGCACTTGTGCTACAGTCACACCCACGAAACAAACTGAATTACATATGTGTCATTGGAAAAAAGGTAATAGGTTTGGTCAGCCTTGAGTTGGTTTTGCTAGGGTAAATGTGGTATTGCTATGGGTGATTTTCATAAATTTTCCATCTTCAGACAGTCAACTTATAATCATTGTAGAAAGGATTTCAGGGAGTAGTGATCTTAAAAGCAATAATTTATTTTGCCCCTCATTCGCTTTCGATTTTCTTACTCTAAAGTATTTCAAATAAATATACTTCAAGAATTGAACAAGGGCACTGGCAAATTTGACACCTCACACTAAATATCTGATCTTGTAAAATTTGCAGTTACAGTCCTTTCATACTTTGTAAATTTTAAACTGCTGCCTATGGAAGTGGGGAATTAGACAGTTCAGTAGTCAATGTATTTTACAAATAAATTAATTACTGCAAACACTTTATTTCACAAGATCCTTTCTTGCTTCAATTATTAATAACTGAGTTTGAAGAAGTTCTTTACTTACTGGAATTCCTTGGAGTTGTGGTTTGTCCAGTAAATTGTGTAATTCGTTCCTTGAAGCTTCTAGCTTTTCATGGTCAGCTGCATCTACCATGTATCTGTAAAGAGTAATAACAAACAATTGAAGAAAAAAAATCTGGAAACAAATATGTCACTCATTGAAAAATGAATATATAACGAAATATTAATAGTTTTACATGAATTATGCAATACCCAGGCAATAAGTCGGCTAATATTTTTCTTGTACTCTTGAAGGTTAAAAAAACAACATATCATCTACCCACCAAGATCATACAAACAATAATTGTATTGATCTCTTGTACCAGTAACATCTTTACTATTAAGTCAATGTGTGCCATTGTTTTTTTTTTCATTAAAGAAGTTGACCAGTCTCCAATTTTTGATAGCTAAAAGAGAATCAATGTATCAAGTTTGTTTAGTTTAACAATATCTACCCAAATATTGAGATTGTGTAATATTTCTAACATCTAGCTTTAATATCAGCAAACTCGTGAATAATTCATGTTTTTTTTTCCTCTCCACCACCTTGTGATGAAAACCTAGTCTCATTTTAGTCACTCTTCACTAGGATGTATCATAGCCTCCGTCTGGTGACTTAGATTGTGCATAAAATCAAATTTCATTCTAACGGTGGCATCGTTTTTATATGTATGACAAAATCATTAATCAACTGGCAAATGAAGTAGACTGATGAAATTCATCCCCCCCCCAAAAAAAACAACTAGAGATCAACTTGAAAAAAGGTTCTTTCATTATGTTTCTCAATGTCATCCTATTTGTATTTAGACATTTTCATGTGTTTTTATGAATATGAAGAATTATAAATAATAACAAGTGGAATGCCTCTGGCCGTCTCACCTGCATCACGCGATTCAACATAGCAGCAGTGCTGTCTTTGAAAACTACTATAACTCGCACAAGATGTTCAGTGATACTTGGTTACTCTTATTTCCACGTTTTATGAACTAGACCAATACACTTACAGAGATAGGATGGTAATTCAACAAATACCCCCAATGTGGCCAAAATTCATTGACCTCACATGACCTTTGACCTTGATCATGTGACCTGAAACTTGGACAGGATATTCAGTGATACTTGATTACTCTTATGTCCAAGTTTCAAAAGTCAGATCAATAAACTTGCAAAGTTATGATGGTAATTCAACAGATACCCCCATTATGGCCAAAGTTCATTGACCTTTGACCTTGGCCATGTGACCTAAAATGCACACATGATACTCAGTGATACTTGATTACTCTTATGTCCAAGTTTTATGAACTAGACCAACATACTTTCAAAGTTATGATTGTAATTCAACAAATACCCCCAATTCGACCAAAGTTTATTGATCCTAAATGACCTTTGACCTTGATCATGTGACCTGAAACTTGCACAGGATGTTCAGTGATACTTGATTACTATTATGTCCAAGTTTCATGAATCAGATCCAAAAACTTTTTAAGTTTTTATTGTAATTCAATAGATACCCCCAAATCGGCCAAAGTTCATTGACCCCAAATGACCTTTGACCTTGTTCATGTGACATGAAACTCATGCAGGATGTTTGGTGATAATTCATTAACCTTATGTCTAAGTTTAATGACCTAGGTCCATATACTTTCTAAGTTATGATGAAATTTCTAAAACTTAACCTCAGGTTAAGATTTTGATGTTGATTCCCTCAACATGGTCTAAGTTCATTGACCCTAAATGACCTTTGACCTTGGTCATGTGACATGAAACTCTAATAGGATGTTCAGTAATACTTGATTAACCATATGGCCAAGTTTCATAAACTAGGTCCATATACTTTTTTAAGTTATGTCATTTCAAAAACTTAACCTCAGGCTAAGATTTGATGTTGACGCCGCCGCCGTCGGAAAAGCGGCGCCTATAGTCTCACTCTGTAATGCAGGTGAGACAAAAACTAAAGCAACTAAAAAATCATACATGGATTGCACTGCAAGTAAACATGCCATTTAATGTAACTTGATATCAAGCACATAAAGCTATAAATGCAAATGGTTCTCTTAATCCAATCCAAAGGTCATTTGATATAGCACATTTTCCTTTCAGTTACGAAATGCTGCTGTGCACACACTACTCCATATTTGGGCCACTAAAACAATAATTAAACACCTCAGAATGGTCAGCTTAGCCGATTCATTGTCCTTTTTAGCAAAATAGATGTGGTTTAATGTTTTTTTTTTATAATTCTTCACAGTAGCAGGGAGATATCTAAAGATATCACTCTTTGAAATTTTTTTAAAGACTACCCTGCCACCAAAGCTTTAATGGTCTGTAAGATGACTTACACAATACAATTCACCCCTCTGCAGTATCTCTCCCACATACTTCTAAACCGAGGCTGTCCTCCAATGTCCCAGAGCTACAAGAAATATCACACAATAAACACAAAGAGTACACGTAGTTTCTATGTTACAACTTTAAGGAAGTCATGACTGCTTCAGGTTCATAAGGTGCTTAACATTATAAAGTGAAGCATGAATTATGGGATGCTCCTTTTTTTTATTGTTGCCCCATCCTTTTTTTCTCTTGAAAATTCATGCTAAACTTAGGGAATCGGGTACAAGGAAATTTGGAGACAATTGGACCATAAAACTAAACATTCAGACATTCAATAAAGGTGGTTTTAGAAGGGGTTTCAGTTTCGGCTCATTCATAGAATTTCAGGTGTGAATCATTTCTTTTAGTAACCAATAAAATTGAATCAGATTTTTTAAGTCTTTCTGTAATATTGACGAAGAAACATCAATTCATTTGTTCTCTGAATGTCTGATAACCTACATATTTTAGAAGAAAGTTATACAATGATTGTGAGAAAGTTCAAATATTAGCTTACAGTTTGATCGATAATTTTTTTTATTTGGAAATAAATGATTTAATTTCTTTGCTTTAAATATTATTTCATTAATCTCTTGCTTCCACATATATATAAAATGAAAGATAAACTGCCAAATTTCGATCTCCTTGAAGGTGTAATTCAGAGATATTTTGTTCTTGAAAAGTACATTTTTCTGAAAAATAACCAACATGAGAAAATACACCATAAATGGGGGTTATTTATGAAATGAAGTAGGTATCACAAGTACTCTTTCATTTATAAAAGAAAATGATAAATTGTATGTTTTGCGGAAAATACGTAAAAAGAATTTATATTAAAGATTTATGTAAAATAATTGAAATCATTATCATTTTTGTTCATATTATGAAATAATGACTCGTTTAGTTCTCTATAATAAAAAGGAAAAAAAAACAGAAGGAGGTCAGTTGCCAATAGGGCAATTCACCCCCCCCCCCCCATTATTACCAAAATGTGAAAAGGGTGAAATATAAAAGTTGAACAAACACATCAAAGGGAGTGGAAAAGATGACCTGTGAGAAAAATAACACTGGAGTTGAAAACATGTTGGCACCATAAAATGTCCAGAATAGCCCCCTCAGGTTGCAATAAAGTCCCTTTAAAAATTGAATTACCCTATCAAATTTTCAGAAGCAAAACAAATTTAACCCTCAATAGAATTTGTATAGACCTCATAAATGAACAGATGATGAACTATTCTATAAATTACCTTTATTGTGACATTTCCTTTTGTAACTTTCCTCATATTGAAGCCTACTGTAGGGATCATGTCTTCATTAAATTGTCCAGACTGTTGAGAGAAAAATAAGACAGGAAGTTCATGATTAAAGATCTGATGATTAATTGATGGCATCACAATACAAGAACAAGTACATGTATGTAGATGCACTCACTCATAAAAGTAAAAGAAAAATAAACAAAACATAATGGACATGGACAGTGATCATGGAAAATTGGAAACCATACATCAGTTATGATTATCTCTATCATTGAACTAGGGTTAATAAACATCTAGAGCTGTTCTATCTACATACAGTATATACATGTACATTGTAGAATTGAAATTTCACTTTGAGCCAATGCAATTTAGATACACAATAAAATAATGTAAAAAGCTGTAGAACAATGGCAATAGATTTAATATTAAACTAATAAATGAAACAATAAACTGAAACAGGTCCGGCAGCCAACGGGGGTAAGGTTGCATTGGAATGTCATAGTTTTTTTTTTGACTGATTTTGACTGGTGAGACCTTCTATTTGAAGAATCTACATGCTGGAGCTCTGTCAGCATTGAGCAATTTGAGATATACGCGAAAATCCAAAATGGCCGCCGGCAGCCATCTTGGATTTTCTGTTTACTGACTTTAGCATACCTAGAAGTTTAGAAACTTGGGATTTACAGATTTTAGGGGGCGGAGAATCCAAATCTGAAGTCATTTTTGGGAAAAAACAATGCATTGATGTCAAAATATACAGATAGCGGCCATTTTCCAAGATGGCCGCCATATAACATGTATTATATTGTTTATTTCCTGTATAGGGTACTTAGAATTTTCAAAACATGTAATATACTGGTTTTAGGGGATGGAGAGTCCAAATCTGAGGTTTATTTGAGGATATAATCATGCTTCGATGTCGACATATACAAGTAGCGGCCATTTTCCAAGATGGCCGCCATATAACATGTATTATATTGTTTATTTCCTGTATAGGGTACTTAGAATTTTCAAAACATGTAATATACTGGTTTTAGGGGATGGAGAGTCCAAATCTGAGGTTTATTTGAGGATATAACCATGCTTTGATGTCGAAATATACAAGTAGCGGCCATTTTCCAAGATGACCGCCATATAACATGCATTATATCGTTATATTTCCTGTATAGGGTACCTAGAATTCTCAAAACATGGAATATACTGGTTTTAGAGGATGGAGAGTCCAAATCTGAGGTTTGTTTGGGGATATGACCATACTTTGGTGTCGAAACATACAAATAGCGGCCATTTTCCAAGATGGCTGCCATAGAACATGCATTATATTGTTCACTTACTTTAGCATACGTGCAATTTTCAAGCCTTGGAATATGAAGATTTCGGGGGATGGAAAATCCAAACCTGATGGTGTTTAAGGAATGTGATCATGTTTTGCTCTCAAAATATAAATAGCGGCCATTTTCCAAGATTTCCGCCTTGGAATATGCACTATTTCGTTTACATACGAACCTATAATTTTCAAAACATGGAATATAATGGTTTTAGAGGCCAGAGAGTAAAAATATGTGGTTATTTTGAGGATAGGACCATGCGTTGATGTCAAAATATACAAATATATGAAGAAGATGGCCACCATAGAACAAGTATTACAGTAGGCCTACCATAATCATATACAAGCAGATACCTTATTTATCAGTCATTTTCTTTTTTCTTTTTGGACTAGGTGGAAGGATTAGGATAATGAACAATATTTACACTTCAATTGAATGAGGCAGTAATTGAAATATCAAGATTAAGTGCAAAAAGTAGGATATCTTAGTTGTTATCGCTACATGTATGTGTATGATGAGGCATATTAATCATCTGAATCATTTCCAAATTATATCTCTTGAATGACTATTTTGATGGTTGTATGGTTTTTACATCTATCACTGTGATGATGCAATATAATATAATTACTCCTTAAGATATCTTAGAGTAACCTAAAGTATATGGGAAGGGGTGGGCTGTTTATCCTCTTCTGAAGTAATGGCTTGACCTTGACAAAACAATCTTTTAATCCTCCTGAAGTGATTACCACATTGCCAAATTTGCTGTAAAATAAATTTAGTTTCAAATGCTTGATTATTTTGCATATCACTGGAACTGTACAGTTAATATTACATATGCATTGCACAGACACTGTTGTCGAAACAGGATTAGACTTGTATGCTGAAAGAAAATGCTTGAAACAACTGTCTTCATTTGAGAATATAAAAAAGGAAAAATCATGTTTCAATATTAATCTCCATTTACGGGACCACTGAAAACATCTCTGATTTGGCCACTAGCAATGAGCCAATTGAAAGCTCTAGTTTACTCAGTTCACGTATGGCATCATCATGTCAGCAACACTGATTCCTATCGACTGCAGCCCTGAATTATTTCTTAGGACTTTCAACACCAATAATGAAAAACGCCCAAACTGTTTATTTAGTCAATTACTTGGTACCATCAGGCTGTATTGCACTATGAAGAGCATGAAGCGTTCTCCTGTAGCTCTTTTCCAGATAGTAGCCTAAACACAACGGCTTACCATATCTAGCACTCAACTGATTCCTTTATGTAGGCAAGATATCTTTACCTCTCGAACTTCTTTGTTAATTGAGGAACTATGTAATGAGCACAGACAGAGCAAGCAATCACCACACAGCCCCTAACATGATGTCTCTCAGCCGGTGGAAAATCTGAAGTCCTGGGATATTGACCCCGCTGCTGAATGGCCAGCAAAGACAGACAACTTAAGGTGACACCTGCATCAAGATGAGACCTACACAGTGTTATCCAGGACAAGGAAGTATGAGGTTGGCATGCCATGGAAAAGAGTGGTGCAATGTCAAAAGGCTGATGGTCAACAGATCACAAAGTGGGGCCTCCTGACAGAACCTTAGCGCTTCTTTAGCTGAATTGGATATTAAAGTGGGAAAAGGAGAATGTTGAGCCAAGTTTCCACCAGGGCCTGCAAAGGTCGGGACCCTGCTAGTAATTTTGTGGCTGAATCATAATTACACATCGGGAGCAGTTAAGTAAAAAAATCTCCTTGCCGAGAATGGCGATGAGGAATATTTACAAGTATGTTTCGACATCAAAGCATGGTCATATCCCCAAACAAACCTTAGATTTGGACTCTCCATCCCCTAAAATCAGTATATTCCATGTTTTGAAAATTCTAGGTACCCTATACAGGAAATAAACAATATAATGCATGTACGTATATGGCGGCCATCTTCAAAAATGGCCGCTTCTTGTATATTTTGATATCGAAGCATGGTTAAATCCCCAAATAAACCTCAGATTTGGACTCTCCATCCCCTAAAACCAGTATGTTCCATGTTTTCAAAATTCTATAGGAACCCTATGGGCAATTCCACAGGTTGGTGGACATGAGCTTAAAAATTCAAATTCAATATTTTCTTGAATTTTTTAATACTTTAAGTCCTTCATACATGATAGTTTCAGGAACAAGAAATAAAAAGTTTATTTTCATATGTATACTTTGGAAAAAAAGGGTCAAAAGTTGTGTCTTCCATTGTGTACCAAAATACAAGAAAAATAGTGAAAAATGAAATATGCTTTATTACCATTTTGTTGTTGCAACAACATACCACTTTATATATTTCTGAAGTTTAGAAGAGTCAAATTATTTAAAATACACAACCCCTTTTCAAGTAAATTTGTAGTACTCATTCAAAATTAAATATTGCAAACTGCTCAGGTGATGTAACGTGAGTAATCGAAAAAACTGACTTTGTTTTCTGAGAGAAAAATTCTTCACAGTTAATTGGTGGGATTTTAAATTTTCTTCCTTCAAACAATCTTTGACACAGTGATGACTATCAAAATCATTAAAAAGTACAATTTTTTTTATAAAATTGATGAAGAAAAACTGTAACGTGAGTAACTTTGTAACGTGAGTAACCATCATGTAATGTGAGTAAGCAGTAAAACTTATTCAGTTCGGTAACATTTTCTGTGGGATGTCAAGTTTTAAGTCTCATGGTGAGTTGTGAAGTTATTTTTTATTAATTAAAAGCAAAATGAGGGTACATCTCTTTGATGTGACTCTTTGTTCATCAAAATATCAGTGGTCATACAATCACACACAAAAAATGAATATTAGTAGAAGTATTCACAATGTGAGAGTGCATTAGTAAGACTTGGTTTTGATTAACCTAACTTTAAAGAGTGTTTGAACAACACATTGAATGCCCTTACCTGTAACCCTATCTAGGCCGGGGTATTTTGGGAATTGATATGGCCCGGGGGTGGGGGGAGGGGGGCTCCCAGGCCCCCCTTGAGATCTCGGCCATTGGCCGCACAATCACGCCGAAAATTTGCGTGCAGGTTGTCTTGGACATAATCTACAATACTATACAGTAATTTATTTCATGCAAATTGGTATTAAGCGATTATGCTAATTTATGCATAATTAGTAAGCAAAATCATACTTTTCCCTCCTATTCCCTAATAAAGCTCCAATTGTTCCAATATTTGGTATAAAATCTCTTTTAGATGTTCCTAGCAATGAATTTTACACACATTATTGAATTTTTAATGACATGTGTGTTGTTAACCATACATGGACAAAATGTAACGTGAGTAACCGTAACGTGAGTAACCATATTATCTGCACCCCAAGTAAAATCCATGTGTTCTTTATTTTTTTAATTATATACAAAGTTTGTCTCCCTAATATACTTCTTCGAAATGGATATAATCAACTTTCATAAAAGCCTTGTATGAGGAGACTTTTCACTTATGTTGACTTTTCATTTTATGCATGTCCAAATCATGTAACGTGAGTAACCGACACATTCCAAATATTTGCCAGGAGCTTAATAGAATTTCCCAAGTTTTGTTTTTATACAAAGGATAGTCAGACTGTGTACTTTGTTGTGATAAGGAGATGTTTAGTTCCTATCAATAATAATGGAGTTACAGCTCCAAGTATGAGTCAAGGTGTCTCCAAATGTAACGTGAGTAACCGTGGAATAGCCCCTATGCAGGAAATAAACCATATAATGCATGTACATATATGGCGGCCATCTGGGAAAATGGACCTTGTTTGTATATTTCGACATCGAAGCATGGTTATATCCCAAAATAAACCTCAGATATGGACTCTCCATCCCCTTTAACCAGTATATTCCATGTTTTGAAAATTCTAGGTATCCTATACAGGAAATAAACATATATAATGCATGTTATATGGCGGCCATCTTGAAAAATGGCCGCTATCTGTATATTTTGACATCAATGCATGGTTTTTTCCTCAAAATAACTTCAGATTTGAATTCTCCGCCCCCTAAAACCTTTAACTCCCAAGTTTTTAAACATCTTGGTATGCTAAAGTGAGTAAACAGAAAATCCAAGATGGCTGCCGGCGGCCATTTTGGATTTTCGCGTATATCTCAAATTGCTCAATGCTGACAGAGCTCCAGCGTGTAGATTCTTCAAATAGAAGGTCTCACCAGTCAAAATCAGTCAAAAAAAAAACTATGACATTCCAATGCAACCTTACCCCCCAAATCAGGGTTTGGCTGCCGGACTAAACTGATATATAAGTATAGCTGCATGGTATAATTTCATTGAAAAGACAGTAATCTTTCAAGTTCTAAGAAATTTGCCTTGAAATGCTTATAACAAAATTTAAAACCCATAATCCTGTTTATTGTTCATCAGGATCCGAGGGAATGGTCAGACAAATATTACCCCAATAATCATTCCCCTCTGTAGCTGAAAAAAGTGGTGGTACATACAATGTATAGTGTATTACATTGTTTGACATGATTACAGTAGTCAATAATTCATGAGAGAGACAGAGAGGGACAAACAGACCTTGGAACCTCCAGCGAAAATCAGAAATAAAATACACTTAAGTATAACAAAAATACTGGTATTATGATAATAATAATGATTCATGTAGTAATGATAACAATAATAATAACATAATAATAATAAAAATGATAATAATCATAATCATCATAATAACAATACTACTACTACTTATAATAACAATAACAATACTACTACCACTACTTAGCAGTAGCTGTAGTAATAGTAGTATTGTTTAAGATTATGATTATTTTTTATACTACTACTACTAATACTACTACTACTACATCTACAATGGTACTACTACTACTACCACCTCTACTACTAAATCTACTACAACTAATACTACTACTACTACTACTACTACTTCTACTACCACTACCACTACCACTACTACTACTAATGATAATAATAATCAACTATTAGAACGATGATGATTATTTCATTCACAGAATCAAATATAGTAGAATGAAACATATGGAGCAATAGAATGTGTGAAAGCAGAAAATTCAAAGAATAAGATAAAGAAAAAAGTTTGAGCAAGACGGGACAAGCAATAAAAATGTCATGAGCATAATTTGAATGTCATAATCACTATTAAATGCTATGGAGATCATCCCAATGGCAATATGAGGTCACAAGGTCTATAACAAGTACAACTTTGATCACTGAAAATATACCATACCCAAGAACTGTTTGCTCTTTCTAATGATGGGACAAAATATTACACTCTGCAATGCTGTGAATAGTCTCTATTACATATCCTCTCATGAAATACTCTGATTTTGCAATATTCTGGACTTCATAAAAGACAAAAAATAACTATGCATAAATGATACAGCAGACAAGCAAAATTTCAGGCTGGCTCCATCCATCATCAGCTCCAGAAATTATGGAAAACAATTGGTGAACAATGAATTCTGAATGGATGCTCGATGGATATAGCTGTAACAAGTATGCAACGGACAGCATTTTCTAACAGATTGCAAGATTATTTTACGTTTTACATCCGCTTCACATCAGTAAGTGCATTAGGACCAAGCCTTAAGTTGCATTGCCAGTGGAAGGATCTACATAATATAATTGTAAATTTCAATATTCAAATGCTCATAACTTTCTTATTATTCAATCTTCTGCAAACTTCAATGAGTTTAGATGATTATTCTCTTATGTGAATTCAACTTGTAGTTTCAAGGGTTTAATTCTCACATAAGAAATATGTCAATAAGGTCTTCTTTTCCAAGTATGTTTATGTGCAGTTCAGGCATCATCTGCTTCCTTGAGGTTTGAACTGCTTCATAAAGTCTCCAGACAGTTCTGGTACCCCCCCCCCCTACAAAGTGTGTATAGTGTAGGCTGGTTAAATTCTTAAATTTCTCAATTGTTTTAGGGAGTGTAGTCAGTGGATTAAATCAAATAACGAGTGGAATGCCTCTGGCCGTCTCACCTGCATCACCCGGTTCAATATAGCAGCAGTGCTGACTTTGAATACTACTCGCACAAGATGTTCAGTGATACATGGTTAATCTTATGTCCACTTTTTATGAACTAGACCAATAAACTTACACAGATATGATGGTTATTCAACAAAAAACCCCAACATGGCCAAAGTTCATTGACCTTACATGAACTTTGACCTTGATCATGTGACCTGAAACTCGAACAAGATGTTCAGTGATACTTGATTACTCTTATGTACAAGTTTCATGAATCAGATCCATAAACTTTCAAAGTTATGATGGTAATTCAACAGATACACCCAATTCGGCCAAAGTTCATTGACCTTTGACCTTGGTCATGTGACCTGAAATGCGCACAGGATGTTCAGTGATACTTGATTACTCTAATGTCCAAGTTTAATGAACTAGACCAATAAACTTTCTAAGTTATGATGGTAATTCAACAGATACCCCCGATTCGGCCAAAGTTCATTGACCCTAAATGACCTTTGACCTTAATCATGAGACCTGAAACTTGCACAAAATTTTCAGTGATGCTTGATTACTATTATGTCCAAGTTTCATGAATCAGATCCATAAACTTTCAAAGTTATGATGGGAATTCAACAGATATCCCCAATTCTGCCAAAGTTCATTGACCCTAAATGACCTTTGACCTTGGTCATGTGACGTGAAACTCATGCAGGATGTTCAGTGATACTTGATTAACCTTATGTCCAAGTTTCATGGACTAGGTCCATATATTTTCTAAGTTATGATGACATTTCAAAAACTTAACCTCAGGTTAAGATTTCGATGTTGAATCCTCCAACATGGTCTAAGTTCATTGACCCTAAATGACCTTTGACCTTGGTCATGTGACATGAAACTCGAATAGGATATTCAGTAATATTTGATTAACCTTATGGCCAAGTTTTATTAACTAGGTCCATATACTTTCTAAGTTATGACATCATTTCAAAAACTTAACCTCAGGTTAAGATTTGATGTTGACGCCGTCGCCGCTGGAAAAGTGGCACCTATAGTCTCACTTTGCTTCGCAGGTGAGACAAAAATATGTTTGAGTGGATCATGAATTTTATGATTTCGCATGGATTTTTTTAAAACTTTGAATCCTATATGTTCCCAATAAAAAAAAGAAATAACTGCATATCTTATCTTTATGATACAAAACCAGTGCTTCCGAAGCATGGAATGGGCTCAGTATGTAGCTTTCAGTGAGCATTTTACCAAATTCCTAAAAATATGTTTCAAAATTCAAATGGCCCCTTTATAAAGAAAATAAAAATATTACTTACTGAGAGGGTGCTACATGTCTTCAAAGGTAACATTCAAACTTCATGAAAATTAACCGATTTATGTTTTTAAAAAATCAACAGCTTTAATAAAGGGGAATCCAAATCATAAAGAAAGTCATTTTTAGAAAAGAGAAATTAAAAAAAGAGCAGGAGTAACAGATTTTAACTAATTCTCACTAGTAATACAAAAAAAGAAGAGTTTATGAATTCTGTTAAAAATCACAAATCACTATATATCTACCTATAAGAATTTAAAAATGGTCAAGATGAGCTGTGATGTCATGGTGATATACGGTAGTCTATACAACTCTGAATTTGCTCCAATGCCTTTAAAACACATCCAGCCGATCCTGCTCATCCATGGGTGCATTACATGCCGCCGTGCACAGAAAAATCCCAGGCACGACGCATACAACTCTCTCTGTGAACTAATCCTTTTACTTTTTTGGAGATTCTGGAGTCCAGATGAAACACTTCCATGGGATTGCGCGAAATTTTATCTTGGGTACTGTTAACGAAATCTCAAATCTAATCAAATTGTTCCATTTCATGTCAAATCTCTTTTGTGACTTTTGAATAAGAAATATTTTTCCTCACTGTTGACGTTGATGCTTTGGACTTTTGTGCTGACCAATTTTTACTA
The DNA here is from genome assembly GCF_018143015.1 of Lytechinus variegatus. Taxonomy (NCBI): domain Eukaryota; kingdom Metazoa; phylum Echinodermata; class Echinoidea; order Temnopleuroida; family Toxopneustidae; genus Lytechinus; species Lytechinus variegatus. The sequence continues at coordinate 38,425,168 of NC_054742.1, read as the reverse complement.
AGGAGGACGCGCGACTTATATCAAAGACACTACAGGGAAAAGACTAGGCACTAACACTATTTTACAAGCAAATCGATGCCAAGCGTTATGCAAAGTCGGCAAAGTGTCCAATCTTTTTATTGTATAGACCTTGATGGATGTTTGTTGACAAACAAGCAAAAGCTCACATGGCTTTGTTCAAGGCACGTAGAATTTTCTATTTTTGGTTTTATTTGTCTTCGCTTTAAATGATTTCTAAAAGTATGTTTTTGAAGGTATTGCATTTATTGGTGTCCATATTTTATCAAACAATCATAGAAATTTTGCATGTTTTACAATGAATTTAGACACAGTTATAAAATACAGACGAGCTGAATTTAAGTTGTGAATTTTATAAGCGCCACCATCGAGCTTCCTTTTATCTTTGTGGAAGAAATATGCACACCCACTTTCCAGGCTGAGGTAAGCCGTAAGCGATATTGCTCTTTTTTATGTGTTTTTATATTTAAAATTTTTTTTGAAAATTAAAAAAACGGATAGCCACCCACCGGAAAGAAGCCAGGTGATAAGCGAAAATAAGTTTCAGCAAATACTATTTCTGTTATAACGCGATGTTTACCGACCTTTCAAAAATCCATGTGAAATCTAGTTCATAGGGCGAGGTTAGCATTGCTAACCTTGCACTTTGTGTGAGTGGATGCTACCGTCAAGTGATTGTGATCGTGTGGTTGAAGGCATTGGGTTAGCTATATAGCCTATACGCATTAAAGTCGCACTGACACAAATTGGCAAACTTTTTTTTTAATATAAATTGACAAAAATAGCAATTATTCCATTTCAGACATGTATGACAATTTGACAAAAGTGAATTTGAAAAAAAACAAAAAAAAAACAAGAATCTTTAATTTCACTTGGTCTAGCGGATTTGAATGGTGGCTGGGCCTGGGCAAATGTGTTCAGTTATGCCAATGGGTTATTTATCAGGACAAGATAAAGAAGCAAAAACAATGTAAGACTTCGCCAATATTTCATTAGACTCCCTCTTCCAATTTCCAAATTCCAGTCTGTCGACCCCATCACACCATGCCATGTCCATGATTTAAAAAAAATACCCATAATCGCAAGTGATTGTGATCTGCATTAGACTCTATATTATGGCAGTGAGTCCAAACTTCATGGGTGTCTATCCGGGGAGGTGGGTACTCACAAAATAAGGCATACAGGGATGTGCTGCTGCCCCCCCCCCTTTGGAGAATCCTGGATCTGCCCCTGTAATAAATCATTAATAACGGGGAACTTTTTTAGCCAAAATAACCAATAAATATGGGTATGGGTTTTGTCCCTTCAGGTGCACACCCCGGCCCACCCCCCCCCCTCCCCCCGGTTGTTCATAGTTCGCAGATGGTCATTATCTGATTATCTGAAAGACTAGCAAATATCTTAAAGGTAAATGCTAGTTTTGGTAACGATATCAAAATGAGTTCGTACAGAATCCAATGAAATGACCACTAAAGTGTCTGTTTGTATAAATAAAACGCATGTGCCAAAGGATTCTGGAAGAAATTGTGTAATTGCTGAGAAATCAGCAAATAAGCACGGGATTCGGGACAATGTACATGTATAATGTATAATTATTGCTTAGGGCGTCGGGCCCGATGCCCTAAGCAATAATTATACATTGTCCCACGTGCGCTTATCTGTGTTGGGGATTTTCGGAGTGAACATTTTTCAGCGTAGATTTCAAGATTTCACAAAGTCCAGTTAATGTAACTGTACCAGATCTAGATCCTCGATGATATACTGGCAATTAAGCCTTGTTTTACAGACTTTCTCATGAAATCAGTGTTAACTGCAACTACTGGAATTTCTCTTTAAAGATCTGACATCATCAATGTGAAAAGCAACCTAAAATTGCCCTTTGGCGTAATATCGAAAAAAGATAAGCAAATTTGTCAATGCTATATAGCGCCTGTTCCAAACAAATCTGAAATTCTCGACAAGCATAATGATATCATCATTTTGCAAACAGATATCATGAAAAAATGTGAGTTCAAGGTGAGGTGGTACTGACTGATTTTATACTAGCATTTGCAGTCAATCTGATATAAATATCTCACCTTTTGAGCTAGTGTTTTTGTTTAAATCTCCACAAAAACTGTGAGTGTGGTCCGTGAAGTTAATTACAGTGGGTCACACTTTTCAGACATTGCCGTCAATTTGATAGCTATTTATTTGTATTGGTTTTTGTATAAAATGTTAATATTTTTTGAACAAATTTTAGCCTGTTTTTAAATTTCCCCAAAGTTTGGACACCCCATCATACAATAGTGAATAGACTCTATCGTGAATAACTACAGTCAGTCACATCACCCATTCAACAAAATCAATGCAAACCTAGAGATCATGTCCTATTTTTAATTTTTTTTATCAACATGATGATGATGATGTAAAATTCAATGCGAGAGGATGAGTTGAATAGGTTCTACTAGTTGAACGTTCACATGATCTGATTCAGTCTAGGTTAGTCACAATAACATCGACACAGACATTCTCAGAAAGACAGAAGCTTTAACATAACATGTAAAGAGGGTGTTTCTTACCGAAATCACATTAACAAATGTTGTTTTCCCAGAGTATTGAAGACCGACTAGAGTGAGCTCCATTTCTTCCTTCCAGAAAAGGCTTTTAAGCCAGTCAAGGAATCGGTTGATCACTGCTAACATATTGAATTATTTTATTTATAGTGAGATGAACTAGAAAACTGTCAATAGATGCACATTGCACGTCCCAATATATGAATGATGTTTTCCGACGTCTAGAGATCTACGTAATTTTACATTGACAATGCATTGACTCTCTAGATGCTGTATTCATAATGAATGAGCTTCTACAGTGACCTGAAGCACAGGTCATTGATCAAGTAAATTGAAACAATATTTTTCAAATGTAGTATTTCAACATGTAAATCATCAATAATATTATGATTTACTTCTACTTGAATTCATTTGTTACATGGGTCATGCTTTATAGACAGCTGGGAAATTTAATTATGCAAATAATTTTATTTCCAAGACCTAATGAAATAGTAGGAGTGTTTCCCCCGCGCGGTGTCATATGATCATGTCACCTGACACAATGTCTCGTGACATGTACTGTGGCTGCAGCTACATTTGCAGTTAGCCACTGACACTGTGCGTGAATCTCATGCTCAGCCGAAATCTTTTAACTTGCCTTATTCCTATTTCCACTTGAATTTCCTCTTAAAGAAAGGAAAAATACGGGATTCAGACATGAGGGATTTTGCTGTAATCTTGCTCTTGGCGACTACAGTGCCTGTTTTTGTCGTTGGCGATACGCCAGCAAATTGTACTTACGAAGACGTCGCCGGGGAGCGCGTTTCCGTTTTACACCCTGGCGAAGGCATTTTCCGGAAAAGTAGCCAAAAAGCGACTAGTGAAGAGTCTACGTCTACGTTTGTTTACATTATCAGCTGGGCGCGCGATCCAAAGTCCGCACGAAGTTATCCGCAGAACATGCCGTATATACTTTCCAGGTTCAATACGAATGTTTGCCTTGATCATTTGCCTTGCCGATTTTCTGATGTCTGTCTTTCTCTCTATCTGTCTATATATCTATCTCTCAAATTCTATCTCTATCTATCTATGTAACTGCAGTATCTATCTATCTAATAATCTTCTCTGTCTCTCTCATTCTTTATCTAACATCTATCTATCTCAAATTCTCTATCTCTCTCTATCCATCCATCTGTCTGTCTTTCTCTATTTCTCTCTCTCTCTACCTACCTATGTAACTACAGTATCTATCTGTTAATTTGTCGCTCTTCTCTCTCATTCTTGATCTATCTGACATCTATCTATCTCTCAAATTCTCCAGCTCTCTCTCTATCCATCTGTCTGTCTTTCTTCTATCTATTTATCTATCTATCTATGAAACTACAGTATCGGTTAATTTGTCTATCTTCTCTGTTTCTCTCATTCTTTATCTATCTAACATCTATTTATCTCTCAAATTCTCTATCTCTCTCCCTCCCTCTATCTATCCATCTGTCTGTCTTTCTCTATTTCTCTCTATTTATCTATCTATTTTTATAACTTCAGTATCTATCTGTTAATTTGTTAATAATCTTCTCTGTCTCTCTCACTTTTAAATCTATTTAACATCTATCTCTCAAATTCTCTATCCATCTATCTATCCATCTGTCTGTCTTTCTCTCTGTCTCTCCATCTCTATTTCTATCTATCTGTCTGTCTTTCTTGTCTCTATTTCTATATCTATCTTTCGGTCGGGTCTTTCGGCAGCTTCTAAGTGTATCAATCCCGGGTATCAATCCATCAAACTTTTTTTTAATTATGTGTTTTCTTGAATTTACAAATATAAATATAATATTTGGCCAATAGTAAAAGGTAAGTAACAAATCTATCCGTTGATACACCAAACAATTTTTGAAAATTAGTGAGATTGAAATCTGAAATATGTTTTTTTATCGTAGTCAATAGAAGATTCCAAATTGGGGTTACCTTATCACAGTCACAGAACAGATGAATTATTGATTCCTCTTCATTATCACAAAAGAAATTGGCTTTATGTACCTTTTCCCACAAAGTGGGTACAGGGATTGATAGGCATTCATTCCAGTAGTTGTACCGTCTATCTGGAAGATATTGCACATTCAAAATTTTATAGGCATAACATGGTACTTTTTCGCAGTAATCAGTTTAGTAATCAAAATATCATGAACGTGTACATTAGTCAAAACTGTTCTATTAAACCACTCCATTGGAATATTTTTCATTAAAAAATTGTATTTTCTCCTATCAGACACAGGAATATCAAAATCTAAAATAAGTTCTTCAAACAGTTTATGTCCAGGATGAGGTGGATTCAATAAGTCTGAAATTACAACAACATTCTTCTCATGCCAAGATTCATAATAGAAGTATTTTTTGGATTTTGATCGAATTAATCTATTAAACCATAAGAATTGGCAATGCCCCATCTCAGAAAATTTACAATGAAATGATTCTATGGAAGCATATTCTCTGAAATAATACCATGAACGAAGCGAATCTGCAATTTGGGAATTACCTAAAGATTGTAAAACGGTTTCTGGGGCATATGATTTCCACAAAATATTAGGATCACTATGAAATTTTTCTAGAGCTGAGATTTCAATTGATTTCCAAACAGACTCAAAATTATCATCAAGTAGGTGTTTGACCCATGTCATTTTTTGGGATAGAGCAAAGGAATAAGGATCAATCATCTTTAGTCCACACTGAGTATAATCATTACACATAAATGATCTCTTAACCCTATCATTACCACCACTCCAAATAAATTTAAAGAACAGACTATTAAGTTCCTTAAAAAATGACTGTGGTATCTTTATACTGAGAACAGAAAAAAGATATAACAATTGAGGGAGGATAAGAGATTTGATTACACATATCTTACCAATCAGCGAAAGATTTCTCATTCGCCAGCAATTTATTGATTGGGTCATTCTTTTTAATTTTTCTTTGTAGTTCAAATCAAATATCAACCCCAAATTCATAGAAAAGTTGACACCTAAAGATTTAAAACTTGTTGATTTCCATGTAATTCCATGATTACTTAACGGAAAATCTTGACAACCTCTCTTGGAACCAATCCAAATTGCTTCTGTTTTAGTTAAATTCAATTTACAACCAGAAATTTTACCAAACTTATTCAAAATATCCAACAAAATGTTAAATGAATCTCTAGCCCCGTCTACAAAACAAACCGAATCATCTGCAAATAATGATATTTTTACCTCTTGATTCTTGACCTTAATACCTTTAACCTGATTATTCTGTCGAATAGAAATAGCCAATATCTCAATAACTAGTAGGAACAGGTAAGGAGAGATAGGGCACCCCTGAAATATACCTCTTTGCATTGAGATTCGATCAGTCAAGGAACCATTATTCAAAACATATGTCTGTCTGTTTGAATACAGAGTTTTTATCCAGTCAATAAACTTAGAGCCAAAATTAAAATGTTTTAAAGTTCGGAAAAGGAAGTTATGATTAACACTATCAAAAGCTTTTTCAATATCAAGTAATATTACTGCTCCAGGAATGTCATTTGTCTGTGTATATTCAATGTCAATCCGTCAAACTTCAATTTGTCTTTCCATTATAAGTATCTGTTTATTTTGATTTTGTCTGTCATTCTATTCATTTAGTTAATAATTTATTTTTAGAAAAAAAAAACAACTATCATAAACACGCGACTGCAAAAGCATGTTCGGATTTCACTCCTCACTGCCGCTCTCTCCGTACATGAAGTGCCGAGGAACTCTGTGCTCTGATCACTGTGCAAATTGCATGCGGTGGTGGACTCGCCTGTGTCGCACGCTGCATGCAACCAGCGACGTGTGTAGACTCTTTACTAGTCGCTTTTTGGCTACTTTTCCGGAAAATGCCTTCGCCAGGGTGTAAAACGGAAACGCGCCGCCGGGGAATGGGTTTTCGAGGTCAGCGGCTATGGCGGTGACAACAAAATTGATTGCACAAAGCCAGGTAAAATTGTTGTTTTTGATATGCCATGAAATAGTATAATGTTTCATTTTAAACAAAGAATCGACATCAGAAATAAACACACATGAATCATTCATGATTTTTTTTTTTTTTAAAACTCTGACTGCACGTGAGATGATCATGATGATTGAAAGGGGATTGAAAGTCTGTAAAAAGTATGAGATACCCTTGGCTTGCTTTTGTTGACATGATCTGAGCACCGCTGGATCTGAGTGATCATAGACATGTCATAGGATCATTATGTGCAGACTCATTTTAATTTGTATATAGCATGACATGCTTATTTATATTTTTGTTAAAAACAGAAGTCATTTGGAAAAAGGGCTGTCTTTTATTAATCATTTTGATTATATTAAAGCCAATAAATGTTTGTATTTTTTAATTTTGTACTATATCATCATCTTATGAAGATAGTATTTCCAGATTGATGTAGAGATTTATTCATTTCAGTAGATGTTTGATCATAGGGTTAGAAAAAGCTATGGTCATCGCCCTATTTCTAATTTGAAAATGTATAAAAGAATATATTGTAAAGATTAATTTTGCATTATCTGTAACACAGATGTCCATTGTCTTACACTAATTCATTGTAGGATAAAATGTTCACTTTTTATATTTTTCAGACATTTAGTAAATACTTCTTTGAATAATTTGAATACTTCTTGAGTTTTTGTAGGGAATTGGTACTTTATGACTTCGAATTTAAAACTTTCAATGGGAGACTTACATTTAGTCTGATTACTCTGATGCACATTTCACATGGAAGTTTATCCTTATTTAATTTCTGAATTCTTTTTTTTTAAGAATTAAGAAATTCATTAGTGCAATTAATCTGGAAATACAATTCAATTTGAATGTTTATTTCACTTCTTCATTGAATAGGTCCTGTTACATATAAGTTGCATGTGCAGTTGCTTTTCCCTGATGTGGCAGTGGATCTAGAATATGGCACCAAAGGATTCTGGACACTAATCTACAACCAGGGTTTTGAGGTTGTGCTCAACAATAGGAAGTACTTTGCTTTCTCAGAATACACTCAGAATGGAAGTCAGGTAAGTTTATTGCCTGTCCTTTCACCACAACCCGCCCCTCCTCCATCACATACTCTCTGTATGTGACCAAAGTCTGCCTTTTTATATTATTCATTACACAATTTTATTTTACATGTGTATTTTCATTTTCCATTTTGTTATGAAAACTAATACAGTAGATCACTTACATGCATGTGGTTTTTAAATTCTATTTATTAATTTTGTTTGTTATTTACTCTAATTGTTCCTTTACTTGAAATTTGTTTTATCCATCATAGATTTTCAACAAGAAAATGCATATAGTACAAGAAATCATGTAATCTATCAATAGATATGCATTGCTTGCCTTGTGGTATTTCTGTGACTGATATTTATTTTGATCCTGTTTTATTTCAAAGTTTTGACCATATGTGTGATATTTTAACAGGTCACCATGAACTGCTCTCAGACCTTACCAGGTTGGTCACATAATACCATGGGAACTGACTGGGCCTGCTATGTAGGCAGGAAAGTAGGTCCATCAAAGGTATATCAACACACTGTCAGTATAGAAAGGTAAGGTGGGAATCAAACACACAACCCTCTGATTACAATGCAAGAGTCAGAACCGTTGGAGACAGTTCTGTTTTTGGCAAAGAAAATGGGTGTTGATGCACTATTATCAAACAGAATGTAGAGCTAGGAACTAGTGACAAGTTATTAATTCATCTTCATTTTGCATGAAATATATGTTGAGGAATAAAGTGAACACTACATAAAATATAGAAATCATATTTCTCATAACAGGTAAATAAGCTGAATTTTCAAAAGTTCATGTACTTCATTTATAAGTTAGAAAATAAATTCCATTGTAAACATGAGGAAATCTCATAAGCATTAAGAAGACATTATCAATTCCAAATACCCATACATTTTGTGATTTGCAATTTCATGTAATTACTCCTTCTCTTTTTTATTACTTTTATTTTCCTTAAACTTGCCAAAAACATAATTCTAAGATTTTCTGCTTCTACTCAAGCTTGAGGTCAGTCTTCTTTATAATCTCAGGGTTTTGCATAAGCTTTTTCAAAATTAAAAGTTTATATAAACTAGGTCATTGATGGTAGAATTTTATTTTATCATCATTAACTCTGTTGCCTTTCATTTCTGATTATACCCACTGCATTAATTTCATGGATTAGATAGTAAAAATATCAAGTATAGACCTTGAAGTCTTAGTAATAATCACCTTGATGGTGCTCAAAGTCCTAGTTAATGAGAGCAATTTACAAATGCATATATAAAGACATATACATCTCCAGACAGATATTTGGAGTTGATTTTAAATTTTCCATTTTGCATGAAAGTTGTCATGATAATTCCCTTATGTGCTAGTACCCCTCCTTTCCTCTATTTTTCCTACGAGGAAAATTTTTCTAGATGATGACGAAGAAATGGGAGTCAGAATCACTTCACCATAACAGATTTATTTCTTACAGGCATCAGTACTTCAGCCAGAAGATATACCAGAATGATATGAAGATGGTGGAAAAGATCAACAGAGTTCAGAAATCCTGGAAGGCAACAGTCTATCCCGAGCATGAGAGGTATACAGTGGAAGACATGCAGAGGAGAGCAGGTGCCATGAATGGTTTAGGAACTTTCAGGTAATTACTTTCATTAACACCTTATGTGATTACATGTAAGTTTGGTGTTGACAGCTGGTTTGGTGTTTGGCCAATTTTCACAGTGGTTAAAGCACCAAACTTGAGTGAGGTTGGTAAAGGGACTGATGGTCATGAAACATGCAAGGTGTTGAGCTGCCAGTAATGTGATTGATATATTGTAAACTCATATTTGCTGTAAGGACTAGGTTAGGCATCCTGGTGTGCACTCTCAACAAACACACACACACCCTCCTGCACACACAGAAACCCCAGCACCAACACCAAACTTACTACTTCTCACCGTCTAAAGGATGTGAATGGAATCTTCTTGGAATTATAGTATTATCGCTTATCAGCTGGAACTCTGAAAGCATACATGTATCTTCTTGATATATCTAAAAGTTGTATTTGGTCTGATAGCTTTTGGATGAGTCCATAAGATTGAATTATTTCCCCTTTTTATACATTTTATATGGCTCAGGTGTTCAATCTAAAGGGGTGGATTAATAATCCATTCGCTTGATTAAAATTTGTCTTGATATGCTCTTTGAAAGATGCTTTGCTTGCTGCCAAATTATAATTGCATATATATGCCTCTTATTTATGGAAATTGGAAATTAAAGAGTTATTCATTTAAGTATGAACATTAAAGTTTAATAACATGCAAATGTTTGTCAAGTGTACTCATTGAAGTGTTCTTTGTGAAACATAATGGAAAATATCCCCCTTGAGTAAAATAAAATGCAAAATGAAAGGTGCTTGCATATAGCGTGGGATGATATCATTAAATTAAAAGGAACAAATTTAAATGAGTCTTCAAAGCATGTAGCACATTCCAAGTAAGACTAGATAACCCTCCTGTATTCGCATCAGACCAACTCCAGCCACTGTTACTGACCAGGCAAAGAGGGCAGCATCCACATTGCCACTAGGGTTTGACTGGCGGAATGTGGACGGCCAGAACTTTGTCTCTCCTATTCGCAATCAGGCGTCTTGTGGCAGCTGCTATGCATTTGGTTCCCTGGCCATGCTGGAGTCTAGATTACGTATAGCGACCAACAACAGCATACAGCTGGTCTTCTCAACGCAGGATGTAGTATCTTGCAGCGAGTATTCACAAGGTAGGTTTCTTCATTGTCATTTATCTGGATTATTTTCACTGATTTTCATTCTGTGGTGGCTTTCCATTGTAAGTATTCTTAGTTAGGGCATAGATCAAGAAGAGGACTTTCACTCCCATTTCTGAAATGATGGATCCCCTGTCCCCAGAACAAACTTGCTGCATTCTTTATCATATATAGTATATACATGTATGTCACATTTAAAGTTAAAAGAGATATTTCATCAAGATTTGTTTTGGATGTATTACTTGATAGGTGATTAAAAAGAATGTTATCATTTTATTTACCATTATTACACCTTCACACTGGTGTGGTTAAAATGAGATGGGTTTGGACTACCTTGTTGAAAAGTGCTTCTGTACAAAACACTTTGTTTGGCACTCCAGTAAATGTATTTTGATCATTATACTGATTGCATCTTTTACTTTATTGGTTATGAACTATATAGGTGTTTACTCTTCAACATATACTTGGTAATACATAGGTTTATTTTTTTATGGTTTCAAGTTCTTGTTGTAGGCTTACCCATTTTTATTCTTATGACATAATCCATACATTTTCATCAAAATCATTAATTAATTAATTTATGTACATTTTGCGAACACTAATTCCAGAATCTAAGAATCAGATTGTTATGGTAATATGAAATAAAAAATGATACTCTTGTCATTTATTATCAAATTTTTGCAGGTTGCAATGGGGGATTCCCATATCTTGTCGCTGGAAAGTATGCAGAAGACTTTGGTGTAGTAGAGGAATCATGCTATCCGTACAAAGGAAGCGACATCTCTTGCTCCAAGGAGAAATCCGGCTGCCGTCGATATTATGCCACCAATTACAACTATGTGGGTGGTTTCTATGGTGGATGCAATGAGGAACTGATGAAAGCTCAACTTGTCAAGAATGGCCCCTTGGCAGTTAGTTTCATGGTTTACGATGACTTCATGCAATACAGTGGTGGAATATACCACCACACCGGTATCAAGAATAAAAACCTAAAATTCAACCCTTTTGAGATTACCAACCATGTTGTCCTGGTTGTAGGTTATGGTGCTGATGAGGGATCAGGGGAGAAGTTTTGGATTGTCAAGAACAGCTGGGGTAAAGACTGGGGTGAAGAGGGATATTTTAGAATCAGACGGGGAACGGATGAATGCGGGATTGAGAGTATTGCAGTAGAGTCCTTTCCTATCTATCCATAGGAAACTGACCATGATAGTTTAGATTATATGAACAAAATTTTGCATTTTTGTCATTATCACTGGTGGCAGAATAAGATAACAATTTCAATTGTTGAAAATATCCAAAGAGGTTCTAACAGGTGTTCAAAGTGCAATTTTGATGATGAGAAATTTTGAAATTCTTTAATTTATAAATCATTATATGTCGATTGTAGAAAGTATGCAAAGAGGTTCTGACATGTATTCAAAATGCTGCTGTGATGATGAAAACAAATTTTATTAGTCATAAAAATTTTCATCTCATGTTATGTGCTTTCCTTTTTGAAGAAGTCAATTTGACCAAGTACTATTTCACGAACTATTTAATCTGCCACAATCACTGCTCACTTGCCATAGAAATTCCAAGATTAGTAGTACCTGGAGAAATGAGATCTCATCTTAGATCTTATCTTTACCTTACATTACCGTCTTGTCTCCTGTCTGCCCATAGCTTTGAAAACAAGATGTATATGTGATGTCTTGCTATTCAATTTAGGATGATATAATTGATTGTCCCCCTGACCAATTAGGATGCTGTTCAATCTCTGCCTCTGTCCATAGGATTATGAATATATGTGTCCTGTTAATATTGAAGTATGTATTTCAAAGCCATTGGATAAGAGGAGGACAGTCCACCACAACACAACCAAAGAGTAGAAAGATTAATTTTAGTGCTAAGAGTTAAACAAAAAGAGGAAGATTGATGAAAAATCAAATTTTCAAAAGGTTAATATATCTATCATCTGTAAGAATTTCAGGATCAGACATGATTTAGAATTTTAATGTAACCAAAAATGGCAAACCAGTTTGAATCATGAGGTGAAACTCACAAAATTTTCTCTTCTTATTTATCAAGATAGCTTTTAAAGTACTGTACCTGAAAATCTTGTAATGCTAGAAAGCCACCAAGTTTCAGCTTAACCCAGATATCTCTTCATAGTGGTTTATATAGAGAGTTTTTGTTCAATCTTGTAATTACATGCTGCTTTGTCTGTATGATTACTTTCACTCTTGAGGGAAGTTGATTCATGGTTGTGTTTTTCTTCACTTATTTTGGATATTAAATATGTCTGACTTTTTCACATTTCCATAGACATTCCCGAATGCTTTCTTTGTCAAGACAAGGCAAGCTATATATAATTTCAAAGCTACAAACTTGTTCCAACTCATCTAAATACAAAGTTCTGGCTTAGGAATTTCATAGTGGAGGGTCACTTATGTATCCCACCGCTGCCACCATTAAAGTTTTATGTAAAAATAATAATAATAATAATAATAGGCATTTATATAGCGCCATCTATCTAGAAATATTCTATTCCGAGGCTCGTTGTTATTATTACCCCAGCTTTAGCTCGAGCTGCCTCTCAGCGCTCATGCATTCAAGGAATTAATCGTACCGGTAAAATAATTTGGGTTTACGATAGGGTGTCGTCCTAGACCTACTTGATTGAACTTGCCATAAAATAATTAAAAATCCTCAAAATTTGTGTTTATATGTGTGCATTGCTGTAGTGCTATAGTCTGTATTCAGGATTATTGGATTAATAAAAGCCCCCCCCCCCCCCTGAAAAATTACGAAACCATTTTTGATGAAAAGATGGTAATAATAGTTACTATAATGTATATGATCAATAATTTTCTGGTTATTCCCCCTTGGTGTAACTGTGATGTTTATTTGTGGTTCTTTTAGAGTTTAAGTATGAAATATTGTGCAAAATGAATAAATCATTTATGGTGAGCTGCTGCAGTAGCAGTTATATGAAGGTGCCATGAGTCTGATCATGGTTGTAATGCTCATTAACATATTTTTTTTAATTCAGTATTGTAAATGGTGATCATGGAGATTGGCAGTACATACTTCTGACAAGTATATTTTTCATATTAAAGAATGCCAGTCACTCAGCCATTTTCCCCCCATATTTTCCATATTTCAAAGTCTTTCCTCCATGTGCTTGTTTCAGCATAAGCCAAATATGGTCAGCTAGTATTATGCTATGTTTTTTTTCATACCAATGAACAAAACTTTGTATTTTTATATCAGAATAAATTGCTAAATTGAACTTGATTAGAAATCTTACTGTCTTGTGTATGTATATTTCATTTGGGTGGATTGAACAAATAATATAATATGACTTAGAAAATAGATAAATATAGAAAATATAGTGGACAGAGTGATATACATTTGAAATATACTTTATTATCTATACATTCTTTTTTTATTATCAAGAATTCAAGCAGGATTACCAAAGATGTATTGCAGTATACATAAAATAAAAACAATATATATTACAATGCAAGAACGAAAAGATAAGATGAGATGTATTAAACAAAGAGGAAAGAGATACAGAGAGAGGGGGGCTGAAGGATGTAGAGATTCTGCAAGGTTTACTTTTTAGGACCAACACAAGCCCCAATATGAATCACATGGTGTATCATGAAGCCTCTACACTGCAGCTTCTGAACTTGTGCATCCTCTTTCTCTAGTCAAATGATTTGTTATTGTAGTATTATTTAGCTCCCATGGTGAGTGTCATATGTGTTGGTAGATCATCATGTATCATCTCGCTGATGCACATCTGTAAGATCCCAAACATAAACTAGACTGGCTTGACACAAACATTCAAGCTTTTTGGAAGATATATGCTCACGTAGTTAGTTCAGTTACTCTCCATCTGGTATGTCTAGTCTTGTTGGTAGGTTTCACAGTATTACAAAACCTTTATAATCAATCATTTTCTCTTTCTTTTTTTTCATTATCATAATAGACCTCATCCTTCACCTGTCACATCTGAAACATCCAAGGCAGCATTCTCACTGCCAGATTCATTTGACTGGAGGGATGTAGATGGGCAGAACTTTGTATCACCAGTCAGAAATCAGGCTCAGTGTGGAAGTTGCTTCTCCTTTGCTGCGTTGGCAATGTTGGAAGCCAGACTGCGCATAGCAACCAACAACACGGTTCAGAAGGTGTTTGCTCCTCAGGATGTGGTGGCCTGCAGTGAATATGCACAGGGTAAGTAATACCAAGAGAAGATTTCAAATGTTACCCTTATCATGCATTCCCTTTGTCACATAAGCTTTATAATGGACTAAGAAACTTTACATGTACATGTATCTATGTATGTATATGCTCTTCCAATGTTGCAAGGCAAATTTTGTACATTTGTTTCATTGAAAATATTTGTATTCAATCTAGTATCTTATCAAAGCATTTTTTTTAAAGACATTACACAGTCTTTGGAATGGTCTCTTCTTTGGAACAAGGTCTCTGTTTTGGGTTGCCTTTGCTAATGAGTGATGATATCAAATATTTTTAGAGAGGATGGGTTTCAAAACTTGCCTGCTGGTACTTGCGTATATATACATCCATGTAACTTGACATTATTTTAATTTTTTTTATTGAATAAATATGATACTTGATCTGAATGTAGTCAGAATACTGGTAATTTTTTTTACTTTCAAAATGAAAAAAAAGTTTTGAGTCCATTATCAGAGCTGCCAAGTAGTACGGATTTTCAGTATTTAGTATTGAAAAATAAGAAGAATACTGATGGTTTCATGCAAAATACTGATTTTTAAAGTTTCCGTTTTATGTGTTGTCTTATGGTATTTCATTGAAAATACTGATGTCCTCATCAAAATACTGATTTTCAGCTTTAAAAATACTAAAATGTTCTTTTTTTAGGTTGGCAGCTCTGCATTATGAGACTGAATACATATCATATTGCATAGTACATAGTCTATACTAATTCAACCTACTTTCACCACCCCCCCCCCTCCCTAATGGGCCATTAGGCAGTAAAACTAAAAGAGCATAATATGTAGCACGATCCCCAAAGTGTAGATTGATTGTTTTGTTTGAAATCTGTGTTTTGGGGGTATGTGTAATAAAATTATAACATCCTTGTTTTTTCTTCCACAGGATGTAATGGAGGATTTCCCTATTTGATAGCTGGTAAGTATGCTGAGGATTTTGGTGTGGTAGAGGAGTCCTGTTACCCATACCAAGGAGTGGATACAGAATGCAGCAAGGAAAAGGCAGGCTGCCGTCGATACTACGCCACTGACTACCAATACATCGGAGGATTCTATGGGGCCTGCAATGAAGAGCTCATGCGCCTCGCCCTGGTCAAGAATGGTCCGATCGCAGTTGGGTTTGAGGTCTACAGTGATTTCATGAGCTACAAAGGGGGTGTCTATCACCACACGGGGATCAAGAATTCTCTGCTGGGATTCAACCCCTTTGAGCTGACCAACCATGCCGTGCTGGTGGTTGGGTATGGAGTGGATGAGGCTTCTGGGTTGAGCTTCTGGACTGTAAAGAACAGCTGGGGTACAGGATGGGGTGAAGATGGTTACTTTAAGATCCAAAGGGGTAATGATGAGTGTGGTATTGAGAGCATGGCCATGCAGTCATTTCCTGTCTTTCCATAGCTTCCTTTTTCCATCATGAATTTAACTTAAAGGTATACAAAAAGATATTTTTCTACATATCAGCAATATTGAAAGCTGATATGTTAAAAGTCGTTCTCTTATTTTGTCATAAATTTCACTATATATCTGTATCTTTGTCTCTCCTTTCTAGTCATCAATGAAGTAAAAGTTACCCCGGTACCGTAACTTGTCTAAAGGCATTTCATGTCAATCTTGTCTTTCTATAAAATTCCTTTGAATGAAAAACATATATTTTTATATATCATTGATATTGTGTGTGAGTCAAATGAAAGAATGCTATTTATTCATGATAAATAGTATTTTCAGTAGTATGATCTCTTTCTTTTTTTTCTCTGTCTCTCACTCTTTCTATCTCTCATCTCAAGCCCTCACTTTGGCTTCATTATCGTCAAACTGACCTGCATACATATTTTATTAGCCATCTCTAGACCATTTCTAATTGATGAAATTGAGAGTGAATGTTTCGATTTATAACTAAATATGACTTTTAGGGAAGTTCCAAGATAGGAGTTTTGCACATCCTGATCTGCACATGTTTGATGCTATGCACATTGACATGACAAGGACTTAACAGGTGATTGATCTGCTTGTAAAGTGATATGTATGTGATATTACTGCTAATCTGTTATGATTGACATAAAAAATAGATTAGCATGATTAAGTGTATGGGTCACCTTTTGCCTATTTTGCTGATGTAATGGTACCAAAGCAACTCTGAATAGCTTGGTGAAGATTAAATGGATTTCATTATAACTGTTGAACATCATTAGTATGTCTGAAAGCCTTGAAGTGAAAAGCATTCAATTCTGTTGAAAGGACAATGTTACCAAACACCTGTGCCAAAAATCTAACATGATGAGTATGTTTAAGAATATTATATCCACCAAATATAATGTATGTAAGAATCACACTCTTATGCCCATGAATATTTAATATTTTCCTTGTCAAATACTTTTTCACCACCAAGTGATAACAAGTGTATTTTGTTGCTGATTTATTGTTGAAGAAAATAATTATAAGTGATCCACAGATGATAATGTGGTTTTCTCAGTCAAATTCCTCTGTGATAAATATGTAAATTTATATAATTATTGAATGAATGAATGAATGAAGAAATTTGACTCAAGATCTCTCTCTTGCCTATCCAAATATTCATGATGTGATGTAATATGTGTTTGTTTGAATTATACTCCTATAATATTGCTGCAATTTCCTATTTTTCACATATTAAGAAATTATAATTTTCTTTTATTCTGAAACATGAATACTCTCATAACTTTGCATAATTTGTTGGTTTAAAAATCAGTTTGCAAGGAAGCATGATTTTGAGGTTGCTCTTGTATCTACATTTCGTATTTTTGATGATTTGTGTTTGTGTAATGTTTATTATAAGCTTCATGCCAAAGACCATTTTATCAAACATTGAAAACAATATGCTTACAATGAAGCCTGCACATTCTGAACAAACAAAACAATGGAATTGTAAAACACAGTGTAAACCCTGACAAGCCCGTCCAATCCTTTCTTTGATCAAAATGTTATGGTTCAACTGCATCTTATTCCTGTTTTTGTCAGTCTCATTAACCCTGTTGACTACTTGATACTTTAATTCCCATTGATTTCTATAGAGACCACCATCCATGCTGTTTCAGTAGGCAACAGGTCGACTTGTCCATTTATCTTTAGCCCAATTGATGTAATGTGTTTCTTGTTTGTCAGCATATGTATTTTCCCGGGGGGGGGGGGGGGGCCACTTACATTGACGAATGGATACCATGCGCGACCAAAAAAACATGTAAAAAGGATTCTATTTCACGATAGGGCATGTTAGGTACGTAACGTGATAAGGGTGTCAAAAACACAAATATAATGAAAAAAGGGTATCTATTTCGGTAGGAAAGCTACGTGTTTAGGGTCAAATTTGTGGGGATGATAAAAAAAATGTTTTATAAAGGATGTCCTTTATGCCCCAACACTACGTGTTTGGAGTCCGATTTTTGCGAGGTGTGGAAAGTGGGGCCGTATACTAAACCAAAATTAATGATGTGTAAAGGTAAAACCGACGATCGACGGGCCTGTGATATAACAATAAAATATCGCTATAGTTGTTTAGGAGTTCATTTCAGGGAATACTTGCCAAAAGTATCATTTTGTTTCCAATACTTGTTAAGGGTATGGTTTCACACGCCAATACTTGTTTAGGGGTGCATTTTCAGAATATGGAAAATACGTGTTTAGGGTGCTTTTCGAGACCCCATGGTCGCGCATGGTATCCACTTGTGAATGGAAGTGCCCCCCCCCCCCCGGGTATTTTCAGATCATATCCATCTTGCCAATGTAGTTTTTACCACTCCCCTGTCCCTGCTCAGAGAGTTCCAGTGCTACTGCCCCAATATACTTGTAGCAGTAGCAGAATCAGGTATTTGTCTCTCACCTTTTCTTTGTTTCATCTTAATTGATTGAATTAGGTGTATCACATTATCTATGTAACAGTACTTAACTGTAAACATACTGTAACGCTCCCCACTCTCAAATCTCGCCAAATCAATCTTCTCCGTGTGCTCCAATGTAGCTCTCACTGAACTCACGTATACGTCAATCACACACCATTGATTCACGCTAAAATAAGAATCCTTCTGTCATCAGTTTTCATTCACATTAACACAATTTATTTAGTAAGTATTCCATAATCCAATCATGAACAATAATAACTGATTATATAGGTCAATTTACCGATTAATAAGGATTACTATTCTTGTATCTCCCCCGATCTTCTATCTGTTTTCCGTTCGTTCTTCTCTTCTGCCCTGCGCCCTCTACGTTAGAACCTTCAGGCGCTACAATACCCTCTTCTTAGAATGAAACGTCCTCGTTTCGAATTAAAACATAACCAAGGTTCAATATTTGCAAAACACATCTAGAGCGATGTTAAATTTACATTAAAACAACAACAACAACAACAAAGTTCGCTTTAAAAGATTTCAATAGAAACGCGATGGCGTCTTTCGCAGGCGTTTACTACGGCGTGGTAGCATCTGGTTGCCGGTTCTCTGCTCCTTCGCACGAGGTGGTTCCTGGTCAGATGTGGATGTTTCTTTGCTCTTGGATGTAGCGGCCACTTCTGAGTAGAGTCGCTTCTTCCTTCTTGTTCCTATCTCTGCAGTATGATCTGTATCTGTTGGACAGTCATGCTCTTTGCTAGCTCCAGTTTCTACAGAACTTTCTTCCTGTGATTGAGCATCTTGCTGTGTCTGCGGGTGTTCCTCTGGGGATGCGTCGACTGTGGCTGAAGATAAAGACTTGTCATCGATCTTCTTCAAAGCCCAGTTCGGCACGGGGGCTCCAACATACGTCTTTAAGCGGTTGAAATGAACAACCTTTGGCTTTGATTTAGACGTTTCCTGAATCCGATAGGTCACATCACTGAGAGCATCAATGACAAAGAATGGACCGGTCCAACTCCTCTGTAGCTTGGGAGAAATTCCTTTCTTCCGCCTTTTAGTGTGAAGCCACACCGCATCTCCCTGTTGATAACCTTCCCCTGCCTTGTGAGTGTCATAAGTACGCTTGTTCCGGTCTGTGTTAACCCTCAAGCGCTCTCTTGTCAACTGGTGGGTGCAATTCATGCGGTCCTGCAGTTGCTCTGTGAACTCAGGGTAACTAGATTCTGGAGTCCCAGAGCTTCCAATCAGCAGATCCACTGGAAGTATCATCTGCCTACCCATCATCAGCTCACTAGGAGTGTAACCAGTAGCTTCGTGTTGAGACGAGCGGTATGCCATCATGACCAGAGGTAAACATTCGTCCCAGTCCTTTTGATGATCAGCAACAGCCTTGGCCAATAAATCCTCCAAGGTCCGGTTGAAACGTTCAACCATTCCGTTACTCTGAGGATGAAATGCTGTAGTTCTGGTCTTTGAACATCCCAAGATCTCACAAACACTTTGGAAAAGAGCTGCCTCGAAATTCCGACCTTGATCAGTATGAAGTTCCAATGGCACACCGTATCTGCAGACAAATTCTTCCACAAAGATTCGTGCAACTGTTGCTGCTTCTTGGTTCGGCATTGCAAAAGACTCAGTCCACTTGGTGAAGTAGTCACAGATTACGAGCACGTATTTGTTGCCTCGATCTGACTGTGGAAGGGGTCCCATGATGTCCATTGATACACGCTCCATTGGAGCACCGACGTTGTTGTTGTATACCTGGAGTGGGGCTCGAGGGCGCCGAGATGGGTTCTTCCTGGACTCACATGTGTGGCAAAGTTTGCACCATAGTTCAACATCCATACTAAGTTGAGGCCAATAGCAACGCCGTCGAATTCTTTCAATTGTCCGTTTGCTACCCATATGACCTGCAACCTTGGATTCATGGCACTCTGCAAAGACTTTCTTGCGCAATGCAACAGGTAGAACCAATTGAAGAGAGATTTCCTTTCCGTTGAGGGATTCCCATCGACGATACAGGACGTCCTCTTCCAACTGTAGCCTTTCCCACTGACTCCAAAGAGACTTTACTTTGGGGGCTAAGGGGTGCTACCTCTCGCCATGAGGGACGTGTCCCCTTTTTCTTCCATTGGATGATTTGATCTAACTCGGGGTCCTGGCCCTGTACATCTCTCAAATAGGACTTTGTCCACAAGGGATCTTCCTGTTCATTTGATGGGGCGTCAATGTTACCTTTTGTCAGCTGTACTGCCTCCTGGGTTCCTAAGGTAGCGACGTGGATCACTCCAGCTTCAGGACAATCATCTTCGGTATTAGTGCCGACAGATAAGACTTCCTTCAAGTTAGATGTTTTTATGGTGTCGTTTTCTTCCAGTCTTTGACAATGTGGACAGTCCTGACAGGGTCTCCTCGAAAGCGCATCTGCATTTCCATGAATGCGACCTGCCCTGTGTTGTATGTCCATGTCATAGGTACCAAGAAGCTCCAACCACCGTGCTACCTGACCAACAGGATTGCGGAAGTTTAACAGCCACTTCAATGCTCCATGATCTGACCGCACTGTGAATTTCCTTCCATAGAGGTAGTGATGAAATTGTTTCACTCCTTCCACAACAGCAAGTAATTCCTTCCTTGTGACACAATAACGCCTCTCTGCCTTGGACATAGACTTGCTGTAGTATGCTATGACCTTCTCTGTACCATGTTGCACCTGGGTGAGGACTGCTCCGAGTCCGTTTCCACTTGCATCAGTGTCAAGGATAAATGGATCGTCAGCAGTAGGGTATGCAAGGACTGGGGAGTTGGTCAGCTCATGTTTTAGTCTCCTGAAAGCCCCCTCACACTCGTCTGTCCAGTGGAATACTCGTCCCTTCTCTGTAAGCTGGTGGAGCGGTCTTGCAATGTCTCCAAAACCCTTCACAAATTTCCTGTAGTAGGAGCATAGTCCAAGGAAACATCTGACATGGTGAACAGTCTGCGGGGTGGGCCATTCCTTGACACTACTGATCTTTTTGGGATCAGCTGAAACTCCTGCTGCTGATACCACGTGACCCAAGAATGCCACTTCTTTCTGTAACAGGACACATTTATTTGGATTAAGTTTTAATCCAAAGCTCTTCAGCCTGTCAAATATGGTGTCCAGTCGGTCGAGCTGCTCCAGTACAGACGAACTGTATACAATGACGTCATCGAGATATACCAGGCAGATGCTGTTAATCAACTCATCCAGGACTTTTGTCATCAGCCGCTCGAATGTTGCAGGGGCATTGCAGAGCCCAAACGGCATCACACGAAACTGATAAAGGCCATACGCTGTGATGAATGCAGTCTTCTCCCGATCTTGTTCTGACATCTCTACTTGCCAGTAACCACTTTGCAGATCGAGAGTTGAGAACCATTGTGATCCAGACAATCTGTCCAATGAATCATCAATACGTGGGAGTGGAAATGCATCTTTGGTGGTCACATCATTCAGCTTCCTGAAGTCAACGCAGAACCGGGTAGAACCATCCTTCTTCTTGACTAACACGATTGGTGAAGCCCACGGGCTTTCAGACGGTTCAATCACACCACGTCTTGTCATATCCTCAATTTGTGCCGATTCTTCATGTCTTTGATGGACAGGTAATCTCCTTGCTCTCTGTCGAATAGGAGGAAATGTCCCCGTTTCAATCTGGTGCTTCACTACATCTGTTCTCCCCAGGTCCTCTTTACCTCTGGAGAAAACCTCCGAGTGCTTGCAAAGGAGTTTACTCAACTTCACCCTCTCGTCCTTGTTAATAAGTTGTGCGCTGTGTTTCCATGTGTCTTGCAAATGTTCTGGTATCTTCATTCCATCAACAGTTATGTACGGAGTCTTGTCGGTCTTAGAAGGCTTGTCTCCGGAGACAGTTTCCTGTGTAACTACCTCAGCTTTCTGACATTGACCAACGGTGGTCCCTTTGTAAAACTTGACAGGTTGGTTGGATACATTGATGACTCTCACTGGTATTGTCTTGGCGCCCGGCCTCATCACTGCCGCATCAACTAGAATATTTCCTGAGCCAGTCCACTTAGACGAAGGTTCCAGGATTACGTCAGTGAATGCCAAATTGTCTTCCATTTGACCCTTGATAACTTGTCCAGTGAGGGGTGGTAGGGTGACGGTATCACTCACGGTGACTCTGCAACAAGCAGGCGACCCTTCAAAGCTATGGCAAGGGACCTTTACACCATCTACCCACATTTCCCGACGACCAAAATCAACTTTGCATTTCCAGTCCTCAAGGCAATCAAGACCAAGGATTCCATCTTCTTTTACGTCTGCAAACCAAACTAGTTTCCTGCGTAACTTCCCTCCCAGACACATGTTCAGTTCTCCTTTACCCTTGAAGGGAATACTGTGCACATCGCTCGCAGTAGTCATTTTAACACCTATGTCTCTCTCAAGGAGCTCATCACATCCGATGAGTGAGGCAACACTTGTCTTAATGACAGAAACTGAAGCACCGCAATCTACAAGCATCCGGACTGTGTGGTCACCAATCATGACATCAACAAAAAGACCAATATCTCCTGACCTAGCTGATCTAACAGGCATATATCCAGCTTCCTCGATTCTTGTTCCATTGGGCCTTTTGGGAACTTCTACCGGCTCTCGACCCTTAAAGTCGGTAGGTTCTAGTTTTCCTGTTGCTTGCTGTTTCCTTCTGTTATTGCAGGACAATCAGCCTTGAAGTGTCCTTCGCTCCCGCAATTCCAGCATGTAGCTCCTTTGTTTTTTTTCTGCAAAGGATTTGGTTCTTGATTGAGATCTGTAACCTTTCGACCTATCCTTGGACATATCTGCCATGTCTTTTCTCAACTGGGTGACAGTCAGCTGAAGTTCTTTCACCAATGCCTCCAGTTGATGTTCAGTTGGCTTTTTTCCTTCCTCGGTCTGTGCATTCAGACTCCGAACTTTTCTGTACTGTACTCGCATTGCTTCTGTAGTCTTGAGCTCAGAGATCCTCGCCGCAACAACGAGTGCATCGTCGATCGTTTCACACTGGGCTTTCATAACCTCGAAGCGAACTTCAGCATCCTTCAGAGCGTCAACGAAACTGTCCTTAGCTAGTGTCCTTCTTGTGTCCTCAGATGCACCAGGATATACCTTCCTGATCAGACACTTTACACTATGAGCCAATTCTGTCAAGGTTTCTTCCGCTCCCTGCCTCCTGTTCTTGAGCTTCAAACGGTTTAACTCTGCTTGACCTCTTGATGCATAACGGGTAGTCAATGCGGCTACTAGAAACTCATAATTCACTCTCTGCGATGGTGACAGTTCCATTAGAATCTCCTGAGCACCACCACGCAGACTTGCTGCGAGAAATACAGCCTTCTCTCGATTGTTCCATGCGTTAATATCTGCTGCTATTTCAAAATGACTTAAATAGCTCTCAAAAACCTCCTTTCCTGTGAATGTGCCTGGCTCATACACTGGCTTTCTGATTGTCCTTTCAGGTGGGCGCACAGACACAATAGGCCTGCCTACCCTCTGAGGCAAGTATTCATGATCCATGGCCGAGTATTCAGGTTGCCTCCTTTCATTTCTTGTACACTGTGCGTCGAAGTTTAGGTGATCAAATGAACTCAGAATGCGTGCGCGATGCGAATCTTGGACCTCTCCTTCCCGATAGTTCCAATCGCCTTGTGCGTCTGGGCGTTCGCTGCCTTGAGATCGCAATGAGTGTGCACTGTCTGCTATCAACCCATTGTGACTACTCCCAACGCTTCTTGCGTTGCGGTAGTCATTGTCGAATGTATGTGCCCTGTGCATGGGGCCTGGGATTGAAGCATCATTGCGTCCTGTCAAAACGCTTCGCGCGTTGCGGCCTTCGTTGCCCAACGAACGCACTGTGTGTGTGTTATCAGGGGTCATAGCCCTACTGCGTGCTCTCAGTACGCCTTGTGCGTTGCAGCCTTCGTCGCTCAACGAACGCACTGTGTGTGCGTTATCAGGGGTCGTCGCCCTATTGCGTTCTCTCGAAACGCATTGTGCGTTGTGTCCTTCGTCGCACAACGAACGCACCGCGTGCGTTTTGTCCGGGATCAGCTCCTCACTGCGTCCTCTCAAAACGCTTCCTCCGTTGCGGCTTTCGTCGCTCAACGAACGCACCACGTGTGCGTCATCAGGGGTCGTCGTCCTATTGCGTGCTCTCAAAACGCATTGTGCGTTGTGGCCTTCGTCGCTCAACGAACGCACTGTGTGCGTTTTGTCCGGGATCAGCTCCTCACTGCGTCCTCTCAAAACGCTTCCTCCGTTGCGGCTTTCGTCGCTCAACGAACGCACCACGTGTGCGTCATCAGGTGTCGTTGCCCGATTGCGTTCTCTCAAAACGCCTAGCCTTGCGCGTTGCTGCCTTCGTCGGTGACCGAACGCACCGTGCGTACTGTCAAAGATCAGCTCCTCATCATGCCCACTCACATTGCTTCTTGCGTCGCGGCCATCGTTGCTTAACACGCACGCTTCGTGCGTAATGTCAGGATACATCTCGTTTGGTCCGTCCATAACGCCCTGTACGTCGTAGCTCCTGTTGCCCAACGCCGAACGCAGTATGTGCGCGTTGTTTGTAATCCGTTCCTCACTATGTCCGCTCATAACACCTCGTGCATTATATTCGTTGCCCAACGAACGCACATGGCGAGCGTCCTCTACCATTAACGCATCATACAATCTGCTACCGACGCGTCGTGCGTTCCCATAGGCTGCGTGCTGTGGAAAGCTTCGCACGTGGTCTGACACGTGGTATTCATCTACCGTGACAAATGACGCTCCTTCCTCCGGTTGAATTGTTCCAAAACCATAAGGGGTAATTTCATTAGCATGAATAGGGTTTATTCTCGATTCTGAGATTGATGTGGGTTCTATGGGTTCCATAATTCGTCTAGAATTATCCCACCGCTGCCACCAATGTAACGCTCCCCACTCTCAAATCTCGCCAAATCAATCTTCTCCGTGTGCTCCAATGTAGCTCTCACTGAACTCACGTATACGTCAATCACACACCATTGATTCACGCTAAAATAAGAATCCTTCTGTCATCAGTTTTCATTCACATTAACACAATTTATTTAGTAAGTATTCCATAATCCAATCATGAACAATAATAACTGATTATATAGGTCAATTTACCGATTAATAAGGATTACTATTCTTGTATCTCCCCCGATCTTCTATCTGTTTTCCGTTCGTTCTTCTCTTCTCCCCTGCGCCCTCTACGTTAGAACCTTCAGGCGCTACAATACTTTATACCTGTAATCAATGAATATGAAAATGAAACTATTGATGTGAATTGGTCATTTTGTTACACTATCGCTGCATTTATGTTGGATTAAAGTTATTGCAATGACAGTAACTGTAAATGTCCTTATTACTTAGATTGTGAATGGTTTTGTGAAAGTATGATTATTGTAGTAAAGTGGTTGTCTCTCTTATATATCTATTAATTTTGTATGATTTAAAATCATATTTCATATGTGCCAAAATTCTAATGTTATGAAATGATTAATGATAATGAAATAAAGTATTTGATATTCAGGTTCTAATTTTGTGTCTGATACAGTGTCATCTTTTTTTCTCTGTCAGTTGGGGGCATGGGTTTGCCACTCAATTATATTGGAGTGTGCATGGGCAAATGCAAAATCTCTTTGAGATATTTATATAAAATTCCTTGTTATGTGCATAGTTCAAAGAGATTAATGTCAATTATTTATATATAATTATAATTTTAACTGTGGAAATAAAATTTGGATTGAAAAACAATTAGTTTGTTTAGGTGTAACACATACAAATGAAACATTTTAAAATACTTGAATAGGGTAGTATTTTGACTAAAAATGAAAAATGCATTTTTATGGTCTAAAAAAACTGTGGTTGTATACATTCAGAGCAATGCAGTTGAGAATGTGTGCCCCCTCCCCATGTAGAGGGGGTGAGGCTCCTTTCCCTTTGAATACATGCAACCCACCAAATCTCTATCACTATATACATATATTCCTTCCTCGAGTTGGTCTATCCCTTCTTTCTGTGTATGTGCAGAGCAGTTTGTTATGTTTCCTAATTAATTCTGTACCTCCATGTTTCCCTCCTCATGAGTTATTAATCTTGATAAACGCAGTATCACCAACTGTGCATCCAGTGGCAAAAAGAAATGATGTACTTAAGAAAGAAGAACTTTTAGTCTTAAATCGGATCGGATAATCAGAGTTTCACATCTATGCATTAATGCTCTAATTCATGAAGGCAGATGTGTGGATAGAGCATTAATGCAAGGAAAATTCCCCACAAGGTCAAGATTATACAGATGAGAAAAGAATGACAAAAAATGAGGAGACACTGAGAAAGGAAGCATGACAATAGATATGATGACAGGGAAATTGGACTGAAGAAGAAGAGGATAAGAAAGAGAGTTTGAAAGAGATGATGGGGAAGAGAAAGGGGTGGGATAATGTGTGTAAGACCGAGGGAAAGTTAGCGAGTGACAGAAAGAGAGATGGTGAAATATAGAGGTTGGAAAAGGAAGAGCAGAGCTTGTAAACAAAGGGAACATAATACATCAATCAGGAACGAGAAAATAGGAAAGGGGGAGAAAGAAAGAAAGAAAGAGAAGATATATGTAGATTCAATGTTTGATACAAAAACAAATAAAGACAGGATTATCAAATAGATGGAATCCTATTCAATTTCGGAGACGAAGCGAAATAAATTTTGTTGATGAAAAATTATTTCCCTTTTTTCATCTAAGAAGACAATGGTTCAGTCGTTTTTATGTTGCCCTTTAATTTACAATTTAACCCAAAAAAAAATGATTTACCTCCTGATGAACATTATGGATAATGAGCAATAAGTTGAATGACTAAAGTCTCTCTGAATGCTTGACATGCATCTCGGAATAAAATCAGTTCGGCTTTATTCTTGCTTAAACATGTGCAAGGGCATGAATTGAGTTTTCCAGAGGAAATTTGTTTTTGCCGGATGCAGTGATCCCAATCTGACTCCGAAGAATTAAGTGATGACAAGATTATGTGAGAATCACTTTGCAGCAGTGAGGATCAGTAAGAGGCATGGATCCTACTAGTAGGATCCATGGTAAGAGGCATTCATGTCGGACCGGCGATGAGTACATCGCAATTGACATTGATTTTATGAGGGTGGGATGGTTATTTCTTATTGTGAATAATATGAATTAAAATATCGCATGCATTTAAAATATTGAAACTTCATTCTCCTTTTATATCTTGGCCTGCATCTTTTTTTTTCTCCCATGCCCTTTGAGATTTCACATACCACTACTTTACACCCGTCTCACTCTCCACGCCCCCTTCCTCTCTCTCCCTCTCTCCCCTCGATCTCTCTCAGATCACCCCCTTCTCCTCCACTGTTTTTTTTTTTGCAGGTGTTTCTGCATTTATTGAAAATTCAATATATCAAAGACAGTAATCATAATGAATATAAAGAAATACAAAAATAAATGAAATAATTACAAATTGTGACGATTACATAATAGACCAACACGGATAACTGTACCCCCCCCCCATTCTTCTGCCACTGACTTTCTGGCTCTTAAAAATATGTAACACCTTGAAATATGTGCGGGACAAAGGGGCACGTACCCCCTGCCAAGATTGTGGTTCCCGGTTCATGAAAAATATCACATTTTATTTTTTCAGTAATTTTTGTTGAAATTAATTGTTTCCGCTATGTTTTGCGTGTTACAAAAATTCTGAAGAACTCGACGAATTTCACAGGGCTGTCATTGCTCCATTACTTATCACATAATACATTTACGGCTTTTAAATCTGTAACTGGATTTGACATTAATTCGCTGTGTTTACCAAAATATTAGCCTTGAATTGATTATAAAATAATCGACCAAAATAGTATTTTCAGGTTCGAAATTACATTTTTCTTGATTGCTCTAGACCATTTTAATGGCTTGTCAGATCGTAAAGAAGGTTGCCACGGTATTTGTCTGGGCAATCATACCTACACTCTTATAGAATCATATATCATTAATCAGCAGTTCTATATTAATTTCAAAATGAACACAATTTAAAGGTCAAGTTCACCACGAAATAATCTTATATTAAAAAGGAAGAAAATCAGTGACAATTCAAAACATGCTTAATTTCGCCGAATGTAAAATATATGAACGATGCATAAAGCCAATGGTAATGCATACTATTTCTTTATCAATTCATCACATAAAATATGAAAAATGTAATTTCCCCTTCTTCTCCTCGTTAACTTCCTTTCTACATGTACAACATAGTTCCACTGCTCCATGAATATGAAATTCCAATTATATATAACTATGGTCAAAATAATGAAGAGCCTCTTTATTATCAAATCTACAACAAAATTGAATATTTATGAATTTCACAGAATAAATATTTTAAAGTAAAATAGCGAGTGTTGTGATGTCATCGACTCTAACTCTCCTTTGCACACTGTTCATTTTATGTATTACTTTGCAATAACGGGAAAGCATTGAAATGTCAACTTTATTTATTTATTTGTTTGTTTTCTTTATTTTATACTACAGTGTAGACCTGTTCAGTTATGCAAAACTGTTTTCCTGCAGCTTAACAAATAACTCAACATCATAGCAATGTAATGTGTGTAACATAATAATTAAGTAAAACAGAATACATTATAGAGTGAATCAACAAGTATCATTACATCAAATTTTTCAGTGTAGTTACATGTATAACAGTCAGAATTTTGATGATTTACAGTGGGTTTTTCAATGCGTGGAGGGACGTGCATTTTTGTATATCACACTTGAGCGAATTAAATAAGACGGCAGCAACATATTCAAAAGATTTTCTTTTATAATCCGTCTTTTCCTATTTCACATCCGATTTTGATGAAAGTTCTAGAGGTATGCTATATTTATTCGTCTGTATTCATTCAAATCATCTTGTTGTCGAGGCGTACTTGGCTTTTAATGAAAATTCTTGGTCATTTTCATATTTCTAACTCTCGGGACTTTCTGCTTAGTCTGATACTGTTACGATTAACTATGGAGTAGGCCTTGAGCTTGGTGGATTTTTGTGATCAAACTTAATTCTTTTGGCTGCAACATGTTCCTGGGCTACGTAACACAAATGTTAAAGATTAATCGCTTATTTGAAAGAGCAATGAATTAAGAATTCCATTTACAAGCTGAATAATTTTACTTCCTAATTTGATCCATAGTCTAAAATATTTTTTTTATACATCTGAGATACTGCGTCAGTATTATGTGACACACAATTTCAATAAATTCTGTACTTTATCTAATAACATGACATCGAAAAATAAATATCTAATGATTAAATACAAATTGACGAATAAAATAGCAATATAGAGTTCCATTATCTTCATATATGTACATAAATTATGATTATTTACAAACGATTCGCATGTGATGTTGCAAATTTACAGACGCAAAATACAAATTATATTTGTTTTCATATTCATAAAGAGTATAAGGTCCTTTACTTTCCTTCACAAAATTCGGATAATACACGAAATATATTTTGGGACAAAAGCCCCCCCCAAAAAAAAGGGGGGGAAGTATTCACTTGTTAATTACATCTGGTATCATTAACCTCATCTCATCTATATTAATCGTGATTTTGTTACTTGTACCTGAGTCAGTTTCTGTTCATAGAGAATGATATTGTAATGAACTTATAGTTCTGGTCAACAAACATACACATGAAAATATGAGAATGAAATAAAGAAGCTTTCCATTTATAAAAGGTTATTCGGCAAAGAGAAACACCATTGCTTATCACAATCTTTAATCATTCAGGAAGTAAATATGTCATTTTTAGTGCTAGCCCGTACTGCCTGCCAGAAATTTATATCCTTGTGCCTTCTTTTCTTTAATTGAGATTCACTCCTGATGTTAATGAAAATGCACTGGGCAGTTAACCTAACTACGGATTGACTTTACAGAAACAATGTTCAAATGTAACAAATAAAAATATGAAATCAAGAAAGATGGGAAATGAAAGATTGTAGTATGTTGGAAATTTAGTAACAATAAGGTATTTGCAAATTTGAGGTTCATAGTAATCATCGTTGACATAAATTTCGAAATACCTGCAGTGTTAGAACATAAAGTATGTATGGGCCTAAACAAGGGCGGAAGTCTCTCCCCAAAGGTAGGGGGACCAGGGGCTGGAAAATTTGACAATCAGAAAAAACAACAACTGGTTATCATCCAAAATTTAAGGACATTTCGACCATAATAAATTTGACGAGCATAAAAAAAAAGATTTTTCAATGATGTATTTCTTTCCATCTAAAATAGTAGGGGGACATGTGATATTGTGCCCCCCTACTATTTTGGGTAGGGGGACGCGTCCCCCTTTCCCCCTGGGATTTCCGCCCATGGACCTAAATAAAGGAAATGGTGAATTCAGAATTTCTTAGGGGAGAAGGCCTAAAAGTTGAACCATTTTTTTTTTCAAAAGAATTCTGAAAAGCAAATCAAAAGAGGAGTGTAGTGGGTTTCACGGTACACCATCTATCTTTCGTGGGAAATTGTTGGCCTACGAAATATACTGATGTAGGCCAACCGTGAAACCAACTACACTCTTCTTCGCCATGGAAACCTTCAGAAGTTACAAAACAAAAGTTGTCTTTACATCACACCACCTCCTTCCCCCCCCCCCCACCCCTGGGTCCGCCACTGAATGAAGGGCCTATATGGTCCAATATCAATGAAAGGAAGGCTTCGAGTAGATACCATTAATGACAGCAATGAATAATAGAAAAATAAACTTTAATTTACGTTCATGTCATAACCCTTATTTCAAAACTTAAGACGAAATAGTACTTGGTTCAATCCACTTATTGGCGTTACCAGATTACACAGTTATGCCAAAGAGAAGTAATAAGTCATTTTTATTTCACTATCAGCGAGCTGAGTTTTCATAAAAACTCGATCTTGTTGTCCTGCTTGTTTCTCTCCAGTATTTCAATGCTTCTTTAATATTCATAATGGGTTTCATTTTTGATAACGCCGATGGTGCAGACAATGGCAAGGGTCTTTCTTTCGATGGTAAATCTGCACCTCTACTTCCCCAAGAACGAAAGGGATTCGAAAATGTCAGAGGCTGAACCTGACACTGGCCTCTGTACATTATTGCTAACGTGGTATCGCCCGTGGTGCACCGAACTACGCTTAGAACACACTCATTGGCGTAAGTTTGGCCATCGGACCCGCAGACGAAGTCGAGAACGACAGGGCAAGATGACGGACAGAATGGTTCCGTGGGTGAAGGTGTGATCGTTGGGACCGATGTAGATCTAGGGATGTGCGAAATCGGTGGTGAGGTCACTCTTGGGCCTCCAGATGAGTGACCAGCAGTCGTTCCGGGATCTGGTGATAATTAATGGGGAAAATCAATTAGGCATAATGACAGTGTCACCTTATGACTGTAAAAGCATGCTAGTTTGCAGCATTATTTGTAAAATTTGTACCTTTTTCTAGGAAGGCATCTTAACCTACCCAACTATCATGTTTAAAACGATTTGATTTCTAGTATTTCCTTTTCTTTTTATTTTTTGGGCTGTTCGGTTTGTGCAGGCCTACTATATTATTGTGTGAAAATGGTTTGAATAACTTGGTTACAAACCTACCTGATGTTCCAGGGACTGAACCACCAGATCCACCTTGTCCACCTCCGGGTCCTCCTGTTGCACCAGTACCACCGCCACCACCGCCACCGCCACCAGATGTTCCTCCAGCACCTCCACCGTTTCCACTACTTCCACCAGCATCTCCTCCTCCAGATCCACCTGTGCCACCGGTTCCACCCCCTCCTCCATTTACTCCACCATCGGCACCACCACCGCCGCCGCCTCCTCCTCCACCACCACCGATACCACTGTCAGTTGTGCCTACTCCTGTTCCTCCTGCTCCACCGTGACCTCCACCTGTCCCTCCTGTGCCACCTCCACCTGACCCTGTCCCTCCACCGTTTCCACCGGCTTCTCCACTTCCAGCTCCACTACCTCCCCCAGCTCCTGACCCACCATTACCTCCACCATTTCCACCACCGCCTGATCCTCCATCTGGACCTACACCACCTCCACCATTTCCACCGCTACCTCCAGCTCCTCCACCTGCATCACCACCAGCATTGCCTCCTCCGTTGCCCCCATTTCCACCTCCTCCTCCGTCTGGACCCCCACCTTGCCCCCCTGTTCCTCCCCCTGTTCCGACACCCCCTTCTTCTCCTGAATGACCTGCGCCACCATCAAACTCCTCCTCATCATCTTCGTCGCTTTCCTCTTCTTCGTCGTCGTCCTCCTTTTTATGTCCTCTACCGGGTCTTCTTCCACTGTGACCATGATGACCAGCATTAGCTCCTGATCCTGTTCCATCCTCTCTCCCTGATGATGACGACGGTGGTCGTGTTATCCTGTGCCCCACGTGATGTCGGCTCTCGTCATCGTCATCATCTTCCTCTTCATCGGCATTTACCTTCACAATGGTCAGGAAGGCAATAATGATGACAAAAAGCCGTGATAATTTCTTCATTCGCATTTTGTGAAACGATGATTCTGTGAATATAATAAACACAAGTTATTGATAGACAGAGATGATGGAAACCATTCCAGAAGGATTGTTTACAAGGTCATCGTAGGATATCAACCGTAGAACCATGGACATGGTAGAACCAAAACTGAGCCGTGATTTTGATTTATCCTTATCAGCAACGGATATGTACATAACGTTATCAGAACTAGTTTCCAGTGAGCATAAATACAAAATGTTCGATTCGAAGGCAATAAAATTTTAAAAAATTAGAACCGTTTCAATGGAATCCCTTAAAACAGCATGACAAGTGACGAGAATAAAGTTATTTATCATGTGAGATGCCCCTTTTAAATCCATTTGGATGACTGAAAATAATTACAGTGATGGGATCTTCCACATGTTTACATCTGGACTTCATTTGTTGCCTTGGCAACATATGATTCAAATCTTAATCAGCATACATGATTTAGAAAGGCAAAGAAGCTAAATGATCGCGTAATCTCAAAAGCTAGGGGATATACTGAGACACGGATGGTCATGTCCGATTTGTATCGTATTATGCACGGGGTTAGCTTATCATATACTGGGATTATATACCATACAATGAAAAAATATTCTATTGTTCAATGTGACAAATCATAATTCATTTCCGTCCGCCACTGTATATCACTATGGACGACGAGCAAGTGACAAATTATTTTTTTAATGATGCCATTAGGTCCACTGGTATCAAATAGATTGAAATAAAAGAAAACATGATATAATTGTTTATCAATATTGATATAAATATATATATATATATATATATATATATTACCATTTTAAACGGATAGTTATCCGAGTGTGACCCTTTTTCATTCCTTGGTAAAACCGGCCGATTAGGAAACGCGAACAAGGTCAACCACTCAGACAGGATATTTTCAAAGTTATTGTGAAGTGACTGACCTTCAGAGTAATGACGTCTGCACGTGATAATTACTGGGGAGCGTTTCATCAACATTTTCGTCTGACAAGTTGTCAGATCTGACAACTTTCTTTGATTATGATTGGCTGAGAGGCACTATTACCATAGCAACTGTCGGATGAAACAGTACTTGTCGGATGAAATGACTGACAAGTCCTTTCATGAAACGCTCCCCTGGTGTACACATCATTATTGACTTACCATGTATTATTTTTTAACAACTATAACTTCATTGAAATTTATAATTATGTAGACAAAAATTGAAACAATATAAGTAATAAGGGAATTAAAATAATGATAATGATGACGATGATGATGAAGACGACGATGATGATGGTGTGTATTATTATATATTGCTGGTATAGCATGTTTCAATTAAGGGGCATGAATCGTTGGAACAAGTAAGCGTTTGTGAAAGCAGAAAAATCAAAGAATAAGATCAACGAAAGATTGAGTACAATCTGACAAACAACAAGAAAGCTCTGCATTTAAATGTCGAGATAAATGCTGTTGAGATCATCCTATTGGCAGTGCAATGTCACACATAATATAAAGAACTCCCCCCTTTGGACACTGAAAAATGTAGGGCTATCCCAAAACATTCCCATTTGCTTGTGATATGACAAGTAGTTTATCCATGAACTAATGTGAAAGCTGTATTACATATCCTTTCATATGTAATGTATATATGTATACATGTGTTACATCAAAAATTGTTGTCGCATTGCCAATAGGATATTCATAGCAGTATCTCGATAATAAAATACTCAAAAACTTTCCAATAATTCATTAAATTTTGTTCAAATTAAATCTGTTTTTGTGATTTTCACTTTAATATT
The DNA here is from genome assembly GCF_018143015.1 of Lytechinus variegatus. Lineage (NCBI taxonomy): Eukaryota > Metazoa > Echinodermata > Echinoidea > Temnopleuroida > Toxopneustidae > Lytechinus > Lytechinus variegatus. The sequence continues at coordinate 38,390,318 of NC_054742.1, read as the reverse complement.
AGCAATCAAACTTGCTTCAAACGTTTAGTCCCCCTACAACCTTGATCATTTCAGACGTACGTAAAATGAAAAATGAGATTGCTCTGGAAAGTGTATAACCGAAGATGTAAAAAGAATTTCCGTTGAAATAGAGTATGATTAAACCTATAAGGTTTGTCTTAAGGTATGGTTGATTCCTGATTCTATAGTTCCAATTATCACAGTTCCTGCGCGAGGTTGAAGGAAGTCCCGGGGGGGGGGGGGGCACTTACATTGACGAGTGGATACCATGCGCGACCAAAAAACACGTAAAAAGGATGTCCTTTTCACGATAGGACACGTTACGTACGTAACGTGATAAGGGTGTCAAAACATAAAAATAATGAAAAAAGGGTATCTATTTCGCTACGGGAAAATTACGTGTTTAGGGTCGAATTGGCGGGGATGATAAAACAAAATTAAAATGTTTTATAAAGGATGTCCTTTTTGCCTCAACACTTCGTGTTTAGAGTCCGATTTGCGGGAGGTGTCGAAGGTGGAGTCGTACTAAACCAAATAAGGTAAAGCCGACGACCGAAGGACCCGTAACAATAAAACATTCCTGTACTTGTTTAGGGGTTCATTTCAGGGAATACTTGCCAAGAGTATCGTTTTGTTTCCAATACTTGTTAAGGGTAGGGTTTCACACGCCAATACAAGGGGTGCATTTTCATAATATGGAAATTACGTGTTTAGGGTGCTTTTCGAGACCTCATGGTCGCGCATGGTATCCACTCGTGAATGGAAGTTCCCCCCCCCCCCCCCGGAGGAAGTCGGAAGAAATAATTGTTTTAGTGACTGAAATATCACAATTTTGCATAGTGTTGTGATGAGAATTTACTGCTATAGAGAAAAAATATCAACCATACTTATACAAGACTGTATCAAAAAACCAAACTGATAAGATCTTTACTAATAGACTTCCTTCCACAATAATTTCGCGTCATGTAATAGTTGCTTTTGTAAAACGATTGCATGATTCACACTTTCACAGTAATAAACACGCTGGAATGATAGTTACCATAGTATCACTTTCTTTGTGCAGAAATCCTACACTGGGCAAAGGAGTTCACATATAAGATTGCAGGAATGGATCTAGCTTTCTCCAATGGGGGGGGGGCGTATTTTCACCCATATGTTCCCCCATCGGCCGCTAAAAGTTAATTTTTGTTTGATTATTTGAAGGGTTAGTCCTACAGTCACTTTTTAGCTTTATTCTTATCAAACAACATAAATATGTAATAATCTCATAACCCTTACAGGGCGCCATTTCAGTAGGGCTGGCGCAAAACGTGAGCTAAATTTTGTTGAAAAATGTCATTTATGTTTCGTACATTGACTTCAAAACTTGTTTTTTACGCTTGATATCAGCCTATATTGCGCAAGATAATGTACCTCATCGAACCCATCGAACAGGCAAGGGTAGTGCGAAGCGCAGGGGATTTTTTTTTGTAGTAACATGAACATGATGCAAGATTTTTTCCCCCTAATTTTCCAAGTCTTCCCTTTGCCTTTTTCATTCACTCGTCTTCCTGCTCTTATTTTTCCTCCTCTTTTTCTTCCTCTCTTTCATGTTCTTTTTCTTCTTTTTTCTTTCTTTCCTCCTTTTTTATTTTTTGTTACTCCGGCATTAGGGGGAAGGCGGACCCATCGCCCCCTTTCTGCATCCGCCTATGGATTGAATTCCATCGTTAAACTGACAGTATCATCGTAGCACTAAGTAAAATGAAACTGAATATCATATTTTCATGATGCCCGCCTGAGTGTGAACACAACTCAATTTGATGACTGACTTCATAAAAATTATAAGCTTGCCTTTAAAACCACATCTAGACAGCATTTTATTGGTGTAGTCTTAATGTCCTTAATGCAATTATTCACATAATTTGTTCATAATACTTACCAATGTGTTCAGTCAAAGTGCACCAGATCCAGTTCTATAATGCCTATTTCTCCTAAATCCTGCATGTGTAATGCCATTGGATAAAGCACAGTCCACGTAAGTATAAATAACTTTATTTCAATTCTGTCATGCCTCTGAGTAAACTTAGTAATTATATAGTAAAATCACAGTTCAGCTGTAGCTCACGTTTGCGGTATGAATTTAGCCACAACAGCAACAAAAAATAAGTTAAATGCCCAAGTTCGAGTTCCTCTCACGATATCAAGCCGACGTGTTGATTATGATCTTCCAAGCATTTCTAAAAAGTCGTCTCCTTCAAAATATCAACATCCATATCAAGTATTGGCAAGAGAGCTCGATTTTTTTTAAGCCTGCCATTAAGCTCTAACTCCACGCTTCTTTTCTTTTTCCTTTTCAATGAGTATGCTTTTCGCCGTCAGTCGCTGAACTTTATATACAGATATAAGGAATAAACTGCTTGTGATGTCTAAATGTTTGTGTATCAGAAGGAAACCAAGCTGAGCTGAAATCACTTGATTGGTTCCGGTATGAACTGACGATCTTTCCCGGTACATGTTCCTTTGATAATAATGGACTTGAGTTTTGATACAGGGATGTGTCATTTCCGGACCTCAACATCACCCGCGCAACCATTGACAAAAACGCCCCCCCCCCCAACAACAAAAAAATCATACTATTTCAAAAGAAACACCCTCAGTCTTTATAGTCTGTGGAGCTATGTATTTCAGTCGTTGCAATTTTGGCCAAGACAACCATCAAGGCTGAATACTAAGAGGGTTGAAAGGGGGAGGGGTGTATTTCAAACACACTCTAAATCTTATGACATTCTGTAACCTAGAATTTTGTCCCCTATTCGTGAATTGTAAAGTACATACTATTTCTTTTATTTTTAATTATATTAATTTTTTTACAGATTTGACAATAAGGACCAGCTTGACTGAAACATATAGTATCAAAACAATGCTAATTAAACATATTCAGTGAAGAATTAATCTTTGTCTCACTTGAGAAAATTATAATATTTTATATTTCATAGAATAAAATACAAAAGTAACAGTGCATGGATGATATCATACCCGGGTATCAGGTCTCTTGAGACTCATAGGGGAGACACAAGCCGAACATGGAAATCAATAAATGATCTATTTCATAGTGGAAATAAAACAAAAAGAGAACAAAAAAAGACACATATCGATCATCTTTGAATGGATGTGGCGTAAATAGTCGTCAATACAGCCCATGAGATAGCAGAAACTCTCAACAACTTTTTCGTGAATATACATAGGTCCAAATCTTGCTAACCAAATTGTTGATATTTCCTATGAAAAGACTTTTGATAAATATATTCGTATAGAAATAAACAGTGGCGTAACTACGGGGGGCATGGGGGCACGTGCACCCCCAATCGACTGCCCCCCCAAAAAAAAAAACGGGAGAAAAAGGAGAAAAAGAGGGAGAAGAAAGAAACGTATTGGGAAAGAAGAAATTATTGTACATTATAATGTTATATGATATACGTTATGTTATATTACATAAGAAATATTTTTTTTCATAACTTTATGAAACATAATTTACTCAGGGCCAATTTCATTATTCCTAGTACTCGCATTGTCTGTTTAACGAGATCATGATATTCAATCATGTTGTACTAAAACGTCCTGTTTTCAAGTCTATGCACCAAATATATTTCATCGTCCTAAAATCAGACCTTAAAATGTCTCTTTTTCTAATCTAAATACCAACCAAAAATCTTTAGCTCGCGCTTCGCGCTCGCATCATTTGCTTAGTGAAATACGTATTGTCTTCGTAAATTCCTACAAACAGGCCTCAAAATGCTTCTCTTCTGGTTTGAATTTCCTAAATATTCAGCTCGCGCTTCGTGCTCGCAATATTTGATTAATGAGATGCATTTTTAATCATGTTTACACTTTTTGCAAAAATGTTTCATGTTTTCTAACAAAATCAGCAAGCGCTTGACACTCAAATTAGATGAGTATGGTGAGATGTGTATTCTCTTATTTGATTAATAAAAATAGTCCTTGAACTGTCTCTGTTTGGGGTCAGCTAAATACAAAAAAAAATCAGCTCGCGCTTCGCGCTCGCATTGTTTGATTAGCGAGACAGATACGTATTTTTTTTATTGCTTATTATGTCCCTTATTAGGTCTCAATATAAAACAAAATCATCTCGCACTTCGCGCTCGCATCATTTGATCTGTGAGATACATATCCGTTTAATTGCACAGTCCTCATAATGATCTTTATAATAGGTCAATAGGCCTTTGCACGCTCACCGACTGACTCAATTTTTTTACTGGTGCCCCCCCCCCCAATGCCTTGACCCACGGTACGCCACTGGAAGTAAACAATCCTTTGTTTTGGACACCCGGTATTTAGAAGTTCGAGATCACCTTTTCTTCCTCGGAGTAAATAAATCACGTGGTTATGATAGTAACCCTGCAGAGCCCATATTAAAATACTCTCATATAATTCAATCTATCTCTTTACGATAGGCAAATTTTAAAGATAGCTAACGTAACAGCAATTTACAAAAGGGAAATAAAATCCCTGGCAATTATCGACCAATTTCTGTATTACCTCTACGAGAAAAAGAATGTGAAAATCAGTTGAATGAAATACTTTCTTACCTTGAGAAAAATGTATATTTTGTACAAGCATCAATATGGCTTTCGTAAACAATGTAAATTTGTAACAAATTGAATAAATGGTGTTTTGAAATTTATCGATGAAGGAAAACTTACATCTGGTGTTTTTTAGATTTCAAGAAGGTATTTGACACAATTTAGCATTCAATTTTGTGTGGGCAATTAGAGTGTTATACGGAATAAGGGGACAGTCACTGATGTGAATTCAAGATTATTTATTTAATAGATAGCAATTTGAAAAATATGGCGGAGTGAGCTCATCAAGGAGAACTGCAATATGTGGTGTATCTCGGGGACTTGGCCTGGTACATCATTAAAATTCTGACTGTCATATATGCAATCACGCTGAATAACTTGATGTAAATGTAATGATTGCATAATTGTTGATTTCACTCTATATTCTGTTTTTATTTTCTTATATATTACATATATTGAATGGCTATGGTTTAGACAGATCTGACTAAGCTATTTAAGATTGTACAACGCCTACTTAGCTTGTTGTACGCGATCAAATGGGAGGCTGAATGTCACACATTCGTACCGTTGCACACACAAGACGTACCATCCAAAATGTACCATTGCACGGCTTTAGGAGGTGACGTCACAATGCGATTTCATTGAATACTAGTAAGGTGACAATGACAATGACAATGACAATGACAATGACAATGACAATGACAATGATTTATTTACCCATGTCACCCTAATTCGGGTATTGGGGATATTATCATATAGAACATAACATATTCAAAATCATTTCAATTATATTTACAAAGTATTTACAAATATATACAATCACGTGTTACAGAGTAATTAAATAAATACTACATGAAATTACTTTAGAGACGTAAAAGTAAAAGGAAAAGGTGACAATGCGCGTACAGCCCGCTGGCTAAATGCGCAATGCTGTCCAAGATCATGTGCGCTTGTGGGCCCGGCTTGTGGGATTTTGCTTTTTGCTTTCAATATTTTTGCTCCCTTTTCATAGATTACTGGAGGGAAAAACTCTTGTTTTTTTCATATTTTCGCTAGATTCCGAGGCGTTGTACAACACTAATAGCGAATATTCTTATTCGTGCAATGGTGCGAGATTTCGCATTCGGTGAAAGAAAGAAACGCTCTATTCAACTCGGCTAACGCCTCGTTGAATAGAGCATCTTTCTTTCACCTCATGCGAAATCTCGCACCATCGCACTCATGCCTATTCGCTATTTGTATACTAGAGGACGCTGTTTATTTATACAACTGAACGAAAGGAAATGTGTCGGAAAGGACCAAAATCTTCGTCAAATCTCGGACTGGTTCTCGTAAATAAACAGAAAAAGGATTCCAAGGTAGGCTAGCCTAAGCGTCTCTATGATAAATTAAAATTCTAATTGTTATCGATTGAAATTATGGAATAGAGTTGATCCAATGTCCTTCAGGCTTTAACGTGCAAGTTGTGTGCCCCACATATTCGTTTTTATGTTTGTATTTACTATATCCTACCTAATAATACTAGGCCTACGCCCATTTTGTATGATGGGGTGTCCAAACTTCGCGCACTTTTCAAAAATATTCATCAGGCTTAATTTTGTCCACAAATTATTCATAATTTATACAAAACCAAATCAAGAAATAGTAACCACATTGACGGCAAGATCGTAAACTATAAAATCATGGACGAAAATGTGAAGTAGGTCACGGGGTTTCGCCAGTATCGCGATCTCAAAATTCTATTCCGATCGGCGAATGCAGGCTGTGCTGGAAAACCGTTCAGAAAAAGTGTGACCTAACTTCGCGCACCAAAGCTTTTGTGGAGATTTAAACAAAGACTCAAGCTCAAAAAGTGAAATATTTATATCAGATTGATGGCAAAATGGTATGGAATCGGTTAGTACCACATTTAACTCACATTTTTGATGATTTCTGCTTGCAAAATGGTGATATCGTGTTGTTTGTTGATTTCTTCAAAACGGGCGCTAACGGTGACAAATTTGCCGATCTTTTGCCAATATTTTCATGAATACTGGACTAATCCTAAAGAAACTTTCAGCGAAGTGTAATTTTAGGTCGCTTTTCACATTGATGATGTCAGATTTTAAGGATATTGGCTAGTTTTGGAGATAATGACCGTCCGCGAAGTTTGGACACGCGCGAAGTTTGGACTCACTGCCATACGAACACAAACATGAATGGCAGTGAAATTCGACACCCTTAATTATTATAGCAATCTAAAGAACAGTAAAAAATTATAGATAAATCTGAAAAGGTCATTTTCAAACGTGAGTGACACGACAATCGGAGAGGTTTAAGGGCTCATATCTTCAAACTTAAAGGTTATGTATCAATCATGACTACTATATTATATACAATGTAGGACTGGCATGGGCCACTGCGAGTTTGATTTGAATTCAACAATTCGTTTAGTAGATATGATTAAAAAACGGTGCGTGAGTGACACGACAAATTTTGGACATGGGTTTCTGACCACTAAGACATATGGTTGGATTCGTGCCCAAGTAGTTGTCATGGAGTACTGTGAGTACCAGTAAATGTACATAAATAGTGTACCTATCTAACACATATAGTCAAAATCAATCAAACCTTCTCTATGGAAAATGGAACCCCCTATATACCGTGAGTGACACGACATCCAAAACGTGAGTGACACGACAAGTGCAAAAATACAACATTTATCTCAACATTGAAAGTATTTTTTGCATGATCTAGAAGAGTAAAATACCATTAACCAAAAAACAAGCTTAATTACATAATAACTGCTTTCTTTAAGTTCATAATATGTCATCCTGATGTTTTATTCTTGGCTTATGGTCATATTTGCCCATCAACTCACATTCCCTACACCATACCACATTGTCACACTAGGGCTTCTACCACTCTCCTCTTTAGAGGAGGAGGGGACACTTGAAGGAGGTGTTATGAGGTCTTGGCATTGACATCAACTCAAACATTCTTTTTGTGGCCTGATATCATTCAAAACTTTAACTCTTTCTCCCTATCTGTATATGAAAGTTTACAGGTTCATACAATTCAGCATCCACAACGGATGGAATAATTTTTCCTTGTAAGAAAGGTATTCTCAATAGTCACTAACATCATCTGGCATGGTCTGGTAGCCAATGATGTCATGTATGGCTCCTTTTTCTTAAAATATTGGATTACAATATTATCCTCCTTTAATATTTTAGGCATTGTCCAAATAGGACATGGCAGTTTCAATGTCTTTTTTGGTACCAAACCCCAATCACGTTGCTGCACACTTCAGATGGACTATCAGCAAATCCTTGAGAAACTTGGGAATTCATCTCAACAAGCATAGGTTTTCTCCTGAACACTGCTTGTATGTGGACCCTCCCAATGCAGTACATGTACTGTAGGCACTGTACCAAAATTCAGAGCTATGCTTTTAGCTGGAATCTTGTAAGCACCTTTTCATTGCTAATTATTTGATCATATACCATACCACGGGAATCCAGGGAAAGCCACAAGGTGAAAGACGCAGTCAGTACCTGATTCTTGCAGTCTGCTACTATTACATAACAACTACAAGTTATTAGCCTTTCCTTTTCTAAGCCCTTGGATGTCACACTAAAATCCAATTCAGCATCCCAACCAGGCTCCCTTTATACCTCAATAGCTTTTTCCCCTCGAGGTCCAGCTCTATTCTTACCAGGGTACCCCCCCCAAAAAAAAAAATTGATCTACTGGTACATGGCAACCCATCCAAAGTTGCTCAAATCAAAATGCAGTCTTGGTTGGGACTTGTTGGGACCTACATGAACATGCATCATTTTGTTGTAATGAATATGTGTAAATGCAAACCTGCTCTGAACACACATTGGCCCGCTTACGGTAATTTGCTGTTCAGACCCTACATGTAGTTAATCACTAGCGGTATGAATGGTGGCCGAACAAATAATGATTTTTAACTTGGCATGTAGCTGCTTCAAGCAATATCCAAAATGTTCTATCAAATCTCAGTACATTCTCACCTGAAATGTTTATGTTTTCTTGCAAATTTGTTTATTTCATGTCCTGGAATACCAGCTTTATGGCAAATGAAAAGGTTGATTTAATCAATCAGAAGGAAAAGAAAATATTTTCTTTTCCGAATTTGAAAAAATGTTTGGTGTTCATGGTGATCTCTTATATCTCATGTACACTACTTTACCACTAAATTTCTGCAAATTTCAAAAAAGGATCCCTGACTTTTCTAAAGCTCTATGAGTATAACAAAGAAATAACATTGCTCAAAAGAAAGGTGAACTTTCTGTTCATTTCTGTAAATGGAGACAGAGAATGTTTGAGTAATACATACATGTAGGTACATGTATGACTTGAAACATCACCATCACCAACCCTTTATGCATTGTAAATATGTCCTTTGCTAAAGTATAGTGGTTTTTCTCTTGATACATTCATAATTTTGTGTTGATTGATTATGTTGTTATATTCTTAATCACAGTACATTCACCAAAATATGAATTAGGATCCGAGTCTTCACACCAATGGAAAATTGTCAGGATTTTTTAAACCAAGGCAACCACAGAGAGGAGAGAAAATAGATGAACTCAATGTCAAATTCAATATTTCCATAAAAAGGAGTAAAATTAGGAAGATGGAGGAAATTATTAGCCTAAAATAGGCCTAAATGATGTCAGGAACAACATTTTGACTGTATCCCTGGTAAAGAGCTTCAGAAATTACTGGATGTCCTTTTTTATACACAATATAATACCGTGAGTGACACGACATTTCGTGAGTGACACGACATTGTGAGTGACACGACACAACTTTAACAGTTAATTTTAGCTTTACCTTAACACATTGGACCAAGTAACTTTATATACAATAAGGTACAGATAAACTGTATTTGCTCCAGTACTGGGATAAATTGATTATCAGAATACACAGCTCTAGAAAACTTTATGCATTTAAAACGTGAGTGACACGACAACCAGTTTTGAAAACTTCGAAACAAATTTTTTTTCAGAAAAACACTTCACAGAATTTTTTTTTGCTATTTAGGAGTTAGATACAATACACAGCTTGTATCTTGCCAACAAATGTGCTTCTAATACAAATTTTATATTGTGATAGGCAATATGTGAATTTTAATGCAAAAATCAAGATTTTGTAACATTTAATTTCCCTTGCATAAGATTCACTGTATCTCAAGACATAATTAATACTTTTATGTAAATGAAATGGAAAAATATACTTTAAGATGTCTAGTTTAAAAAAACATTGATGCCTAATGATTTCTACCAAGTTTTAATTTTCACCCTCATGTCCACTTTTGTTTGAAAAAGACCAAAAGTAAGAACCGGAAGTCTCAACAATCTTGTTATTTTTGGTAGAGATGCATGGAACTCTTTTTCTTTCCACTTTCTTTGCCCTTGGCTTTGCAAACAAATTGGCAGGACATCTCTGCCAATTAATAATGATGAAGAGCCAGAGGAATTTTTATGTTGATGTTTGGCATAAAGCACTTACATTAGTACGAGGTTAGTATGCTATACTAGTATACTAGTCTTGTTCACCAAACCGCTTTTATTTTTAGCCCTGGATTTCTTCATTGATGGCAGAAGTAATATTATTTGCAGAAACCCATTCTTGCTACTCACGAGACAGCCGGCAGCCGTCTGTTTCGAGGAGTTGTTAACATTTTTAAAAAATTTCTCCTTGTACACAGACGGCTCTCTGTTGTGTAACCCAGGATCTTACGTGTAAAGGCATGCTCACCTGACAAGCGTGAAGTATGGTCAAAATAATTCTCTGAATAAATAGTTAAAACAGAAATCAAGCACTTACCACGATTATATGGATGAAGGTCTAACGAGTGGCAGTTTTTCTGACATCTGGGCACAGACTGGAACCTCAAAAAACGAAAAGTTCTCTCCTACCCCCGTCTCGATCGGCCATTTTTGTTATGAATTGTAACAAAATGGCCGATCGAAACGGGGGTAGAAGGAGAGAACTTTTTGTCGGAACGCACAGAACGCTGCAGAATTAAGTGTAACTGAAGTTATCGATTGATTTTCATTATTTTATTGCCAATTTGAGGAGTGTTTGTTCGTAGGCTTGTAGCACATGTAGACTGGGATGGTCGCTAAAATTGTGACTTTCCGTGGGGCGGCAAATGCAACAACGGTTCTTGGACATGATAATATGTAAAATATTATGAGTGAATACATGCAACATGTTGCCATCGCTAAATTCTGCTCCTGACCTCAAAATTAAAATAATAATATGCGAAATCGTAGCATTGATTTGACTGAAAATTCTGCCATTCAACCCATGTGTTAAGGACTTCCGCGAACGCGCGCAAGCGTGTTCAATGCATGTAACCTAGTTACGTGTTTATTTTTTATTCGTTGTAGAATCTACGATGGCGGATAAGATGTCGTCGTCTTCGTCATGTTTTGACAGCGAAAATGACGATTTACCAATAGCAAATGTATGCTACATGCACGTCTTACCCAAGGAAAGAGGGCCAGTAAATTTCTTCAAGTAAAGAGCTAGAACAAATTTAAGCCTTTGCTGCATTCGTTGGTGTAGACTACCTGGGACTTCAGAATAAAAATAATTATTCGTGCAGCAGAGCTGTTTGCGATTGACTTGCATGCAGCCCGGCCAGCATTTCAGCAAGATCTGAATGGATCAAAATAAATATAGATGTACCGCGTTACTTTCAAAAGAGGGGGCACACCTCGAGTCCATTTTTTAAAATAAATCACTTTTTCATGACAATCTAACTGTTCTTCTTTCCTTTTTCAGTTTTCACTTTTTATGTTTTTTCTTAGTTCCCTTCTCCCTTTCCTCTTTTTCCCCTTTCTTTCTCCCCCTTTTCTTCTTTTCCCTTTTTTTAATTCCCCTGTGAACTCCGCCAGGGGGGACAGCTTGCCCCCCGGCCCCTGTTAAGCCACTGCTCCCTGGGCCGGTTTGCATGCAAGTCAATCGCAAACATCTCTGCTGCATGAATAACTATTTTTATTCTGAAGTCCCAGGTAGTCTACACCAACGAATGCAGCAAAGGCTTAAATTTGTTCTAGCTCTTTACTTGAAGAAATTTACTGGCCCTCTTTCTTTGGGAAAGACCTGCATGTAGCATAGATTTGCTATTGGTAAATCGTCATTTTCGCTGTCAAAACACGACGAAGACGACGACATCTTATCCGCCATCGTAAATGAAAAACTAGAGACATTTTCCTTGTCCATCCCACAGTCTAATGTGTACGAGGGTATAACATGTAACTGTAGCAATGATCGGTGAGATCTTCTCAAATTGGCTCTGAGTGTGATTGAGCAACGCTTTTGAGCTTTTGAGACCGGAGCAGACCCATTTCATGCTTATCAGCGGGATGAATTGTCTAGTGATTTTATTTTTCTCTTTTAGTTTTGAACCTTCCTGGAGTGAAATTAGTGTATATTGCAGTTTAGATGTCACATGTGAGAGACTAAAGAAAAAATTTTGAATAAATATATAGGTGGTGCTTGAAAAGGCTGACTACTCTGGCAGCTTTTTTCAACCTTATTGAGGTCCTAATGCCTCCTAGAGAGACAAGAATTGCATCTTAAAAGAACTTTTCCTTGGCAGTGTTGTGTCCAAGGCCAAGGCTAGATTGCTCAAGAACAAGGCCAAGGCCAGAAGGGTTGAGCCCAGACCAAGGCTGAATATTCCAATACAAGACCGAAGAGCCAGGAATAGGCCAGTCGTGGCTGCACGTTAAATGATATCCTATGGGGCAAAGGCCCAATATTAAATGTTATTTCTTTGCCCAGTGCTGCTCTTTGCTTTGATGAAAAATGTAATATTTTTTCACTCGTTCATTAAAATAAAAAAACATGCATGTACATGTTTATGTACATATACATTACATTACACACACCTATTCATACATGTACAAAACTATTTACCCACTGACCATATTATTAACCCTTTGAGGACAACTAGATTTTTTTGCCTGAAATTGTCTGGGAATCTACAGACAATTTGATTTAAAAAACAATCCAAAATCCTGATGCATAGTGAAAGTTTTCACTCTATTTTGATGAAAGGTGTAAGGATTATCACTTGGAAAAATTGCTCCATGTAGCTATAGAATATGACATTTTCTTTTTCTATTAATGCAATTTGCAGATAGGTTGGAGATTTATCATTATCGAGACATTTAAGCATTTTAAACTGTGGGTGAGCTGTCCATGTAAATATCAGAAATAGATCAGCAAAGCATCTGTCCTTGAACTGCAAAATTTCTTAATTATTCTCAACAGTGAAAACTGAGCTGAGGTATGTAGAAAGCACAGAGAGTACCAATTGAAAGTCTTTTTGATAATTTTAGTACAGTATTTATGTAGGTTTCTTCTGTAATAATCATATATTTACTTATCATTTATGTCTTTTTTTACTTTCCGTTATGCAGATGTGATTCATCATCCAAGTGTGAACAGATAAAAGGCCATTCTTGGACAAGTATCATCAGACTTCTCCACCTGCCAATAATCTGCTTGCATTCTAATGACGTCGGTCAAGTATTTCATAAGCCACTGTTTAGCCCTCCCCTTTCAAGCAATGAAGTCCCTGAATGATAGATGCAAGCTACAGATCATCGCCATCTTAGATGGCATAGTTCTGTTTGCTGCTGTATGTGTGGGTCTATACACCTGCTGGCAGCTAACCGGTGATTCAACCATCATCCTCTTAACTGGATTTGGTCTGCTCATTTTTGCTTTCTCTGCTATTCTTTACTACTACTTTGATCTAGTCGACTACACCCTTAGCTTCACTCATCTTTGGTATGGCTGCCTTCTCGGAATCATCTCCTTCATGGATGTCGGGCTCAACGAGGCTGCCCCTATCACCAAAGCCACAAATGGACTTCTCGTGAGCAGTCTTGTTGTCAGGATGATCTGGTCTTTCTCAGAGAGAGTTTGTGGCCAGACTAGCTACACATCTCGTCTCCTCACCACAGTAGAGAAATATGAATGTATTGGCTTTGGTATTGCATGTATGATGAAATCAACCTACATGGTCAGCCTCTGGTTACTGGTTATCGCATTTGCATTCACCATTGCATCTCTACGCCTGAAAGTAGCTTGTGCAATCCCGACTCTTGTGCTGTTTGTAACCCTGTCAGCAACTTTCTTCTTCCGTGCCATTGAGGTCCCAATAAATCCATTTGCTCTTAGTTGCTTTGCGGGAAGACTGCTCATCGATCCTGCGCTGGACCTATACTTTTGTGGATTATCAGTCCTAGAGAGGTGGAACTGTCTCATTAATCGTAGTCACCTTATTCACAGACTAGTCCTGCTTCTTGCCATAGCTTTTGAAGTCCTTTTCTTGTTGCTGGCAGGAGAAGCTACACTGACTCATGAAGAATGGTACTTTGCCATTCCTGCCTATGCTGTTTTTGGCGTCTTATGGATCAGTCTTCACATCGTCTTCATGATCACAGCTTGGGGCTTCATTGGCAAACTGAGAGAATGCAACCGTGCTTACCACGCTGTCAGCGATGAAACAAATAAAAGTTTGAGTGTAATCATGGCCTCAAAAGGATTACGCTTCTTTACAACTATATCACGGCGACTGGTGGCTTCGGCTCTTCTAAGCACCCTGTTCTTGGGTGCAGTGATGTGGCAGAACCATAATGCAGCCTTTATGGCTGGCTGGCTTATTGTGCTATCTCTTGAGGGCATGCTACATGGGCTTCTTTATGAGCTGGCTGGAGCGTTGGGAGGAACGTGCACAGCATATGCTGTTGTTGGCCCTTCCTCATTCTGCAGGTAATTAAAAGTAGTTGTTCTTACTTAGTAACAGCCCAGTTAAATATATAATACTATACTTAAGATGAACATGCAATTCTGTGATCTTAGCCAATTAACTTTACGTGTAACACTAATGGCCTCTTTGCTGCTTACCTGCTTATTGTTAGTGATTTGCATTACCATTTACATGCACCACATATAGTTATGCATGGTGCGTGAGAGGAACATGCCATCATCGTACCAATTGGTAATACTGCTATCACCACAAGTATAATCCAATGTTTATTTTCTGTTAAGATTGTCATGATTCAATAAGATAAGAAAATGTAGACCAGTGCTTCTGAGAGAAAACTGTCTATTTAGCATGATTAACCAATTTAACATGTTTGTAAATTGTATGAGTAATGTGCACCAATAAGAAATGCAATAACGCCTAAATGACATTTTTATCCTCAGAGCTGATGGATCTGCAGTCCCCCTACCCATGACAGCAGCTGAAGAAAACAGCAACCGCTCTATGGGTCTCCTCAACACCATCCAACGCTTCTTCCTCTACCACATGATAGACATATACAGCTGCGACTTCTCCACCAGTGGTCTCTCTATGGAATCCCTCCACACCAAGCTCAGAAGTTTTTTCTCTCGATGTACAGATGATGGGCCAAGGTTTGACACCTACTTACTGTATTACAGCGGACATGTTCATGCCAATGGTGATTGGGCTTTGGCTGGTGAGTGTAATGAAAAACCTGTTGAAAACTATCAGCAAAAATTTACAAATGTTGTAGTTTATTAATCCTTTTGATGGCATGTATGAACATTTTGATTACTCCACTGTAATGCTTAATTTGCAGCTATTTTATGGATAGGACCCTTGACAAAATACTGCTAAATATTGCGGTGAGGAAATTCATTTCCTTTCCATACATGTATATGTCATCTTACAAATGTTGCACCTTTTGTAAAGAGAAAATGTGATCCCATGTTTGGTGATGAGTATTTTATTGTCAACCAATCATTTCTTTTGTTACAACGATGAAGGATGTTTTATTTTTGGTAGATAATGCACATTTGTTAGTGTAGATGACTGATTCCTCATGTTTGTACCTGCATCAGTCAAAATTGTGCAATATGTGCATGAGCAATGTTTCTGTAATATTGCAGGAATGGGAAGATCATTTTCATACTGGGCCTAGGGATTCAGTGTGTCAATTATATTGTGCTACTGGTTACAAATTTGTCTGTTTATATACATTTATGATGGTTTTTGATGGTACATTAACCCCATTTCAAACTAATAAAATTTGAACAGAAATATCATAATTAAAGCCTTTGCAGTGAATTTATGATCTTGCTAATTAACATGCACTTACAGCTGTCATATTTTAAGAATGATATAGTGTTTTGTATCACCTTGAATTCAATCTTCCATGTGCAGACAATGGTGTGCTGAAATTTGACCAACTGTTGGAACTGTGGTCATCCTTGGACCAGCAATCAGGATCAAGATTAATCCTTGTCATGGACACACGCAGCGGAGGTGAATGGCCAAAGCGAATCCAGGGTGATGGGGACAACTTCATGGCTATCCAGGCATCCATTTTGAAAAAGTCTACAGACCCGGAGACGGGAGTCACTACATCTGTTGGGGATTTTACTAAAGAATGGGTAGACTTCAACTGCACTAAAGAAACAGATATTTCATGGCATGAGCAGGGTCGGCGTACTAAGGCTGTCTATGCCGTCTCTGGTCGATGGAGTGAGTTTATGTTCCATCAACCAACAGAGAATGATATGGAAAGCCACTGGCAGAGTAACTTTCCACGTACCACCCACCCACTTATTAAGCTTCTGCAGATACCTAGTGCATTTGATTGCTTATCTTTGTGCTCTGGTTGTCTCTATTGTATTAGACGCTGGAAACTCAAGTGGCTGCCACCAAAGATTATCAACACGGGGCATGGTTTCAAGTTGGTGCAATCTTGAAACGGTTTGTCCACATCTAGAGGATTGGTTATAGATTTATTCACTTGTTCATTTTGTACAGAAATTATTTATTATTTTTCCCATTTTACCATCAGATCTCATTCCAATTCTAACTTGCTTCTGCGATCAAACTAAGTGGATGGATACATAAACAATAGACTCTAACTACATGTATTTGTGAATGCCAATATACATTATAAATTAACCTTCACAATTACCATTCATGTAGGATGTTTTTGATACTCCTCAAAATGAAAACCCTATATCCTGTGTGTGAAATTATGTGTATATATAAAGATGCTGTGAAAAATTGTGTACAGAGAAATACGTGCAGTGGCTTACAGATTTTCTTCATACAGGAATGCTCCTGCATACATGAGTTTCATCCCCAAAGAATGTCTTACTTTACCCATCATTGTTTAAAGTCTTTATTATCGAAACACTGGTGGTTCCAAAATGACCATACTTCGAAGAAGTTAAAATAACTGAATTTTTTTAAAATAAGTTAAATCAACATGGGATATTCAACTTCATGAGAGGCAATGTGAATACTAAGTTTGTGCAAATAAATTTTTGAACCTCACATGCCTTACTAATAGTATTTTTCTATTGCATTGTTTCCAAAATGCATTTTGATTTATGCACATTGGGGTGAGCAGCATGTCTGTCCTGATATATCTAAAGCTCCATACATATTTTAATGTAAATGGGCATTTTAAACTTTTAAATCTGTCTTATCAAAGATTGCTCACCTGAAAATATATCAGCATTGTGGTTGCTTGTATGAAATTGTCTCATCAATTGATTTGAATACTTGAATGGAATTCAATTTAGAAAACTGTATGAAGCTGCCAAGGAGGGCATGGAAGTTTAAGGTATATGTACCTGTATGAAATTGAATGAGATGGACATTTAGTGCTACACAAAATGTACCTGTATGAAATTGAATGAGATGGACATTTAGTGCTACACAAAATGTACCTGTATGAAATTGAATGAGATGGACATTTAGTGCTACACAAAATGTACCTGTATGAAATTGAATGAGATGGACATTTAGTGCTACACAAAATGCACCTGGATGTAATTGAATTAGATGGACATCTAGTGCTACACAAAAAGTACCTGTATGAAATTGACAGGGGAGCGTGTACCATTTAGCATTTTACACGGGTAACCTTCATAAATTGGATGGGTTGGGGTGGGAGCATAATGCACAAAAGTTACTGTGGATCCAGATATGACTTCACCATGAGGACATATCGAGTGCTATACAATATACTTTACCTACGTGATAATGACAGATATTGGGTATTAGGTACCAAATGGACATACCTATCTGAAATTTATTCAAATGATTTGGAATAGTCATGAAGGGTATAGTGTCTCTTACATCCAGAAATGCTTATGAAATTTGAGAAGTGAAATTATTCCCTATCGTGTTATTATTGTTACTGATTAAACAAACTGGGAGTGATTTGTAAAGATTACAAGATCATGACATCAGTTACATGTACTTGAGTGTCTGTTTAGTGAATTACATATATGCCCAAGTTCATGCATGTGATCTTGCTGATAACTTTATAGAGTAGATGTGTTAGCATATTAAATTCCTACCATGTGTCAAAGAGAAATACAAATTTTTGAAGTTCTGTCCATTTGGTATCAGCAATGACGACTATTTTGTTCTGAAAATTTCATTCATGCTGAAGGTGCATTGATGTCTGCATAGTGTGCTAAATATTAGATACATATTAGTGACATATGAATAACGTTTTAGTAACATATGAATAAAGTTTTGAATTGAATTGAATTGAACGTAAATAAATGCTATTTAAAAACTTATTTTTAGTATTCATTGCCATGTGGTTCTTTTTGGATAATACTGTATGGCTAAAAAAGATCCCACTATTTAGGTTGATTTTTTTTTTTAGGTGGGAGTTGTCAGGCATATTAAAATTCCTACTGGAATGAAAAAATATAATTGATAGAATCTTCTTATTGTTAATATAGATTTTGATGAATTTAAATGAAATTTTGTATGCTATCACCAAAAGATGAAGGTGTTAATTGTGCGCTCGATTTGAAAAAAAAAATTATGATATTAAAGAGGCTTCTGTTATAGATGTATGTATAACTATTTAGGCCTATACATAGAATGCAAATGAGCATGGTTGATATACATGTACATCTGTCTTTGATGGCTTATGATACTTTTCATTCATGTATTCATTTTTATATTTTTGTACTAAATTATTTCTTAGCAAAGATATTGCAGGAATATCTCGTGTCTAATACAATTTTTTTCTAAAAAGTGTTTTATATGCCAGTAGCAGGTATATTTTGCGAGATCTGTTTGTGAGTCAGCGAAATGTTTCTCCAGAGGCTTGTTTCCTAAAGATTCACAATTTTGGTAACTTTTCCGTTATTGTAACTACCATGGTAACCTTGATTGTGATTGGCTGCTGAGACATGCTCCCATGGTTGTTAATGATATAAGGTGCAATTGTTGATGAAACAGGCCCCTAGCCTGCATTTGGCTATTCTGTTTTAAATATGCAAGGTTGAAGGATTAGTTACAATGTATAACATGCATGGGTGAAATTGTTTGTTGTGTGGTATCTTTTTTCTCCCCTTTTTAAAGGAAACCAAAACCCAAGAAGAGAAGCAATCTTATTATCTTAGTAAAATGAGAACAGTTTTAATAAAGTTTCATCAAAATCAGTTATGGAATAAGCATGTTATGGAAGTTTTAAAACTCTTGTTGTAATTTCTATAGGGATCTTCATATTGGCAAACGTGTTTCAAAATGGCTGATTTAGTGGACAACTCTCCATTTGTTTGTACACAAATTTTCAGATTTTCCTCATCTTTCAAATTGCATCTTACCTCCTGATGAGCACGGCAAATGTCAAGGGAAAAATAATTCATAGCACATATGTCAAGGTCAGGAGAAGATAATGTGAAATATGTAAATAAAAGGGAAAATCTGAAAATTTTAGTACAAACCAAATGGAGAGTTGTCCACAAAATCAGCCATTTTAAAGCACGTTTGCCAATTTGAGGATCCCCATAGAAAGTACAACAAGACTTTTTAAATGTCCATAACCTTGCTTCTTTCATAACCGATTTTGATGAAACTTCTTTTAAATCGTTCCTCTCATTTTACTCTTTCCAATAAGATTACTTCTCTTCTTGGGTTTTGGTTTCCTTTAAAAGGACTAGAAAAATGAATAAACAGTTAAAACTGATGGCCACTAATTTCACAGATTTATGAGTGTGTTTTGTTTTTTCAGTATCAATCAGGTATGATTATATGTATTTATGTATGGGACCGACCTCTACTATCCAAAATGTCAATGTAAAATAAAATGCCTTGCTCAGGGTAAGTACAATCTCTGGCCTTTGACCCCTTGACTTATATTTATAGGCAGGTGCCCTAGAACACTTGGCCATGTCACCTCCATGTAGATTCATATTTCCGCTCATTTATTGTGTTGTATTGTAGTGAATTGTCCAGTGGAATCAAAGATCAACAACATTTTTTCTTCTCTTGTGAAAGGGTTTTTAACCCAGACAAATTTGCCCATACTTACCTGGTTCAAGAGGTTCAGTTCTCCACATGTATTTTCTTTCTGCATGCAGTAAAGCATGGAGGGATTGCTTGATAATGGAGCCAGGCAAAAAATGGCAGAGTTAAACATATCTCATGTAACTACACATAGAACATTTTCAGAATGTACATTGTGCACACTTTTTAACCCAAGAAAGTATTTAGGCCTCTGTGATTTTGTCTAGTTGTTCCTATTCTGTTAGTTCATGAATGGTTCTATCAATCGTGAAATTAAACAGAATGAGCTATTCTATCTTCAGTGTAAATGTGGTGCAAAATATGTGATGCAAAATATATGTATTTCTGTTTATCTTTTATTGTAGGTGTTTTTAAAATGTGTAAAAAATATCTGACTCAATTGGACATGATGGTAGATATACATGTAGTATGATACCAGAATGATGTTTGATAGGAAATTTGTAAGACAGCTGTATTTGTTAGGAGTAAAATTGTTTAAAATATATACATTTATTATATATTATTCATGGTGATTTAGTGCCAAAGTTCTTTTCTGTACAAAAGAAGAAATAAGTTTTACAAACCATCTACTTATTGCTAACTGGATTCGTAAAGCTGCTATGTGAGCACTTCAAGCGCTTTACATGTCACGGCAGTGTATGAGAGCAACAGAGTTTACTAGTCAATATTTTAAGGGAGTTAATCATCATTTCCAAACTTTGAGTCAAGCTTGTTTTTAATGGTTGCTGGCAAGATAAAGCCCTTAAAATATGACTTTAAAACTGATGTGGCTGAATAATTTCTGCCAAGCAATTCAATTGTTATTACATTACTGTTAGTATACACAAAAGGTAGTTGAATTGACTTAAGACTTTCTTGTTAATAGAATCTGTAGTTCTTACTGATGATTGGCACCAAACTCTCAAAAGCCAAAGCTTAGTTGCTTCTTTAAGTTTGTCAATCCTAGTAGGCTTGACTGAAAATCATTTAGTGCAATTATTAGTTTCAAATTAAAGTATATACAGTGCATATCAATCTAAAAAGGTGACGATTTGAAAAAAGTTCTGGTAATTGATTCAAATTTCAACACGGGGATATTTTGAAACACTTATTCTTCGGCTTTAGTCTCTTTAAGTCAGTGTCATCATCAACTAAATATTATGCTTGAGTGAGCACTGCCCACTTTTGTAATGCTGAATGGAATTGGTTTACACATAAATGTTGAACTTCACACTCTATCATGGGAGCTGATGGATGAACTCGCCTTATTTCTTTGCATGTTTTTATTGCCCATGAACATGAAAGAGACATTGCTACTAGTGTGAATAACTTCAAAGTCACTTGTGCCAGCTGAATCATAAAATGAAACACCTTGCAGACATCTCTATAATTTTTCTTCAGTATGTCTTTGTACTAATGGAGTCTAATTCATTTCCTGCTTGTTTCTGTGGTCCCTTGACTCAGGCCGAAAATTACTCTGATGGAAAATCTGCATGTTAAGGCAACCATAAAACCAAACCTTAAAAACTAAATAAACCCTAATCATTATCCTCGCATTATTCTGAAATACCTGAACCAAAAGCTCTATTACAATCCAAAATCTAACCCTGTGCCCTCTGAGCTATTTAAAACCGGAGCAAATGTTGTGTCACCTCTTTCTCCACAATTTTTTGTACATAATTTCAAGGAATAACAAACAAAAAAACCACACACACAAAAAAAATCAAGTCTATTTCATGTGGTTCAGAGTTACATTAAATTTGAAGCAGATTATTACGATGATCTAGATGTGATAGATTACAATGCAGCTTGACGGAATGTGCTGTGCAAGGAGAAAGTTAACCCTTTGCGCGCTGATGTTGAAATCTTGCACATTCGTATAATTGAATTCAGCAATCGTAATAATTAGTTTCTCCCCTATCTTCAAATTAGATAAGCTAATAAAAAGCAATAGTTGTTTCATAATATCTATATAATAATAATGATGATAAGTATTAATGGTGCAATATGGAAATTTTGAATGAAAGAAAATAACATAGACACAATTGTCATTATTATCCCCCAAAATCAATTCAGAGTGCAAAGAGTTTAAAAGCAGGAAGACCTTCAAATCAAAAGTGCTTCCGGAAGCAGTGCTCGTGCTCTGTGATTTTCGTCCACTTTCATCCACACTATTCTTTCCATTTTTTGTGCAAATTTTTTTCACGATCTTTCTAAAGGTAAGTGGTGCCACTCAAGCGGAAACTTTTGTTGACAGTCATATTGTCATTTGCTTAAAGAGACTTGTACTAATATAAAAGTGTTAAAAGAATCAGGATATTACAAATACATGTAGTTCATTTAATAGGATTGATTTTTTCAAAGTGTAAACTTTTATTGGTATGCACTGAACAATGTTTAATTAATAGTTGGTATGCTACCTGACTGAACTGATATGAATTATTTAATTAATGTTTTTATGCAAATAATTTATTTCTGTTATGATTGAAAAATATTTCGATTTTGTAACAAAAGAAAGATAAACTATATTGAGGACTATAAACAGTGCACCCAGAAATGGGAACCTGTTTTCAGAGGTAATTGTCATCATTATTAATGGTGTTTTGATTCCAAATGTTACACTAATAGTAGGAATTAAATCTTGTTTGTAACAAAATACTTCGTAAATTTTTCATGCATGGTAGATTACAAACAATAAAGACTGAGGCATGTTAGAAATGATTTGCATTAAAATAAATGCTAATGAGGCACATTGCCAAGCACCTGCATACTAAAAAATGACCCATTTTTCTCCCAGATTTGGGTTTGACATTGAAATTTAGAAGACTTTTTGCTCATCCAGTTGTTAGATTATTTATATCATAAGTTAGCAAAATGGAGAGTAAAATCTGAATTTCATGATACTGTCAATGAAATACCATAAATCATGTGCCACTTAGAAAAAGATTTCAAGTAACTATGACCTGGTTTCCTTTATTCTGTGACACATTATTTAGTATATGTATTTCAAAAATTCTTGTTGGAAATCAAATTCTTTGTAGTTTTGGGCAGGACAAAGCAAATATTGTTCCAGTGTGTAATATTCTGAAGTTTGTGTTTGTGAAATCACAATAGAATGATACATTCTACGTTCGGGAATAATGTGACATCAATTGAGATTGTGTACTGAAATTGCTGCTATTTATGTCACGATTTTCATTTTAAGCATGTGGTATATATACTTACTGTAACTTTGAAAGTACATGACAGATATTTCTGTGCAATGTCCATTTTATGATGTAAGATTTCTATCTATATATGCATATGTTACCTGTAATGTCTTCACTTGTTTTATGAATCAATGGTATATCCCTAAAATCACAAACATTATCTTTGCTTTAAATTAAATATTAATGAAAATTTTGTTTTGTTTACTTATGATTCTCATAGAGAATAAAATACTTGTAAGAGAAAAGTCGCTTTGCATTCTTAGATTTATGCATTGTGTGTAGTGAATGTACTCTTAATTGTACTCTGGGAACAATTATAATTTATACACTTTGAAACTATTCTCTCTATATTGAACAAAATCAAGGAGTAATAAGCCTTGACATTAATTGAATTGAAAAAGGGGCTCATGTGCACCATTGAGAACATTAAACAACTCTGTTGCATTGCCTGAAATGTATAGTTAATGAATTTTGATTTAAGCATTGCCGAATCTTGTCCCGTGTTGTTAAAAATTCGATTTTTGGCGGCTGTCTTAGAATTTTGAAAAATAATTATTCCCCCAGACAATGAGAAACATAAATTAATAAGCTTTTCACTCTGATTTTGATATTCTTAAAACACAATAACTGACATATCTCAGGCACATTTTGTAAACCTGAACAAGAAACATCTCGAGAGAAATATGGGAGCCGTAGGCTGAAACCTTTTAGTATACTGACTTGGACATTTTAAAAAAAAAATTAAAGTAGAAAATGCATCTTGGTTGCCATGGTGTGGATACTAGGAGTGCGTAACTTCATTTGTGTATATGTAAGTAAAATTGATGCAATATCTAGTATATAAATCAACAATTATGACATGCTAATTTGCATGTGTGCAATATGTTGTCATAGCTTGTCTACTAAACATGTGAAATTGGAAAATCCAACTTTGGATGCCAAATGTCATTTTATGCCATCTTTCAACAATGGTTATAATGTCATGTCTCCCTTCCCAACCTTCAGATCCCATGATATGAAAATAGGATTGACTTTTGATTTAATGCACAATATAGTCGATTCAATTCTGGTTTTATTGTGAGAAATGAATACATGGCAAAAAGTCAGAAGACATATGTTTATTAGGTAAAAAACACATACATCTATATCATTCTGACTTAGGTTTCAAACAATGAATAAAAATGACAGTGTTAGACTATTAATCAAGATACATTCTAAGACTATATTATTGATTTCTTGATTGATTGATTTATTTAATTTCAACACGGTAAAATAGCCCTCGATTAGCCAATTGCTGGTTTTCAATGTACAAAACAATACAAAGAATAATAAATCTTAAGAAAAGAAACCAGGTAAAACATTAACTTATATACAAAACCAAAAGAAGGGGGTTGATGAAACAAAACCAGAAAAAACTCTAATTAGGTAAAAAAAGGAGGGGGGGGGGGTAAAAATATGTCAGAACTTTTTAAACTTCTGATTCAAACTGCATTGCCATGGTAACAGCATAGGATGGGTGTATTAATCACCTGAAGTGGTAATCCTTTTCTGCTCCTTATTCTTTCTTTTTTTCTCCTTTTATGTATTTGGGCCCGCCTCCCTTTTTGCACCCCCTGAAAATGGGGCCTGGGGCACGTGCCCCCCTTGCCCCCCGCTAGATACACCACTGCTTCAAATTGTTACAAGTTTTCTCATTCGCTCTTGCTGTAATCGTGAGATTATTTCAAAAATCTGTTTAAAAGAATGTTTTGGGGCACGTTGAACATAATTTAAAGTAATTTTGAATAACATCGGTTAGATATTTTTTTTTAAATATTGACCATCATTTTCGAGTGAGATTTTGTCATACAATTTAACTATTTGATATTTATGACATTTCTATAAAGTTCTACGCTTTACAGTGGGTGAGATTTTGCTCTATTATCTCAGAGGGCATAGGGTTAGAGTGTAATAAAGTTTTTGGTTAAGAATATTGTAAAAAAAATAATAAAGATAAGCGGTTATTTAGTTTTGGAGTTTTGAATTTGTTTGGCTTAACATACATAATTTCCATCGGAGCAATTGTCGCCGGAGCATATGTCATGGAGAGCCGTTAAAAGGGTTCATTGGTAACCGTCCCTATATATTTTTTGTTACAATCGGTATTTTTTTTAAATATGCTATTGTCTACAAAAGTATATGGGGGATAGTGAGTACATCAACGGTCTTTATATTTTCATTCAAGGATCACGGGATGCTTTCTAACAAGAATGAAAGACGGAAAGAAACACACTTACACTTACACCGATGATGTATTCCATTTATTCTTTGTTTTAACCAGATACATTTATTTTTTTTTATATCGCAAGTACGTACATGTGCTTATATTTTATTAATTATTAAACCTACATTATGTGTATTCATAGTTACGTTGTATCGTGTGTGAGTACTACTGCTCGTGACCACGACAACGTATCTCACACCATACACACCCCATACACCCACCCCCACCCCCAGATAAACACCGTGCTCAGATTATCCCCCGATTACTGGGACATCCCCGGGGATGTGAGGGAGTGCATGCCTGTGTGATTGTTCCAGTCTTTTAAAAAATAGAAATGAACTTCCTGGAGCTTCTTTGTGATTGAGCCAATCACTTAAACATTCCCGTGAAGAAACTTGTATAATCAAAATTGGAAGTTTGTTTTATTTATTTATTTATTAACAATATTTTAACAGGATATCCAATCAGCATAAAAAATTCTCTCACTTGGGGTCCTGCATATTAAAAAACAATCACAATATAATTATCTTGTTATACACAGTAAAATTAACATGAGAAAATGTACATACATTATGATAGAACATAATAGTTGAATTCATTCATTTTCATTGTTTTTTTCTTTTGCCATCTTGTAACTTTGGATTCTGAAACCAATTGATATGAGGGGCTAAAGCCTCTCTGTGATTGAACCAATTGTTTAATAATTAACATATGCTTGGTAAAGATTACTGATGGCAGTGTTGAAATATTGTTCCTTAGTTTTACTCAGTTGAATTTGTGCAGAGCTCTTGTAAATGCTTGATCAGTTTCAATTGGAACCCAGTTTAAAATTTTCATTTTGCGCACACTCCCAGATTGATGTCGGAAAAGCCATATGCTAATTATGTGGAATACGAAAACAACGTATCTTGATTAATAACATGAATAAGACATACATGTGTAATTGGTTTACGTCTGTTCATTATTCTATAATTGGTCAGCATGATTATTTGGAATATTGGCATTCTGTACATTTTTTGTTAATAATCTTACATAAATGTAAAAACAATAACTAAGAATAAAACAAAGGCAGAACAGGGTACAAGTCGTACAAATGCGATGACTTCACTACGATTTGACTTTGGGCCCTATATTTCACAGATGGAGGTTTAAAAAAAGGAATCAATTTTACCTAACGTACTCAAAGATTTTTTAATTGGGGGGGGGGGTGATATCCCCACACAACACCCCTTTATGTTTACAAAAAAGAAAAGGATAATGAACACCAAAAATACTTATTCTTATCATTTATCTTATAATTTTCAGAGTCGTATGGATCTCTGACCGTGATTAAAACTTATCTGTAAAGCAATCATTTGAATTAAATCGTGTTATTTCGCCATGTTTGATTGTAGCGAAGATCATCAAAGCATGTAGATGGAATCTGGAATTACCCAATTGAAAACTTGATTTTTCCTTTTTCTTTAACACATAATGAATGATACCTGAGATTTGGGTTTTAAAACAACGAGTTCTCTGTAGAGATAATCGTTGTCTTTATATAGACGCATTATCAATAGTTTGGTATTTATGTATTTTAGTAATTTTGGTTTGATATTCAGGAAACATTATATACAGATATATATAAATTACTTTATTTTTTTCATTCAAAAAGTTAACATTGTTTTTTCTGTAATGAATTCAGATTATTTATAATTCTTTTTATCATTTATCATGATTTGTTTTCTTCAACGATAAATAATGTAATTTCTTTTTAAATATCGATATGATTGTACAAATTTTAATTCTATGTACCGTAAAATATTGAAGTAATTTCAAGTAGGCAATACATTGTATTAAAGAGATCTTTATGATGGAGTCACACATGCGCAATTTGTCATGTTTGTCATGCAGTATTTTGTTTTAGCCCTATAGCCATCATTCAATTTATAATTGATTGTGCTTTTAAGTATTTTACTACTTTTATATCACAATTGTTACTATCAAAATATATTTTATTAAGACTTGAAATAGTATATCATAAAAATAGAAGAGGAACAACACCACTGTATGTAAAATTGATTGTTACCCCTATAAATGCTTTATCATCAATTTTCATCGATATATTATAGATAAACTCTCCTGGATATATGCCTACACATTACATATAGCATGACTCGTGCATATGGGTTGAAGGTCAAGCCCGTTAAGAGTGTGATTGAAAAAAAAGAAAAATCAAGCAAAAACAATGAAAATTCCACCAAAGTCAGATGCAAATAAGACAGTTGAATAAATCACGAACACACCATTCATACCGTATTAAGTGTATGTATTTCATTATATTACTGATCGAACTATGTCAACTTTTGTTGATATGATTATGAAGTAATTTTACTCAAACGTTTCGGTAAACATATCATTTTTATCATTACCATTATTGATATTACTATTATTATTTTTCTTATTATTATCATCATCATTATTATTATTATTATTTGTTTGGCGTCACCTGTGCCTGAGAGGCAAAAAGCAAACTGAATCACTCCTCCCGAAATAACTGATTGGGGGAGTGCAGGTGGACCGCTATACACCAGGGGTGGTATTCTGTAACTCTGTCATAACTTTTGTCATAACTTTTGTCATTTCTCTCCGAGATGTGACACCGCTATGATTGTCACAAATCGGTATTCTGAACATTGTCTTTTCCCTGTCATATCTCTCAAAGTTCCCACCCATCTTTTCGGAAGCAAACCAATCAAAATCATCGTTAGTTCCCAGTTGGAGCCCTTCTAGCCAATAGGAAAGCCCCGTTGCAAGTAGGGCGTATCCCCAAAACAGTTGCTGGCATCGCGCAACTACGCGTATATTTATGCGCTTAATTACAAAGAGAGACAGGGAGCTATGAAGAATTTTAGAGAAGTATAAAAGTAAGGAAAACAGAGAAAAAAAGGAGGAATATGGAGGGCCTAACTAATTGTAGCATGTAAAATAATTTTGAAAATTGTCATGGAAGATGAGTGAAACTAATACCACAATCTAATCTAAATAATATAATTGTTTGCTTGACATTCAGTCGGCAGGGTATCGGGATATTTGGTACTAAAAGATATGACAAAATTTATGACTGCTACCCCCCTGTCATAACTTTTGTCATATCTTTTGCTTGTATAAAAGGATTACGCGCATTTAAAGCCGCGTATTTTTGCTGCGCGCTAAAGAGAAGAGACAAAATTTATGACAATTTTTGTGACAAAAGTTATGACATCCACCAGAATACCGATTTTGTCATATCTCTGAGATAAGATAAAATATGGAGAAAAGACAATGTTCAGAATACCGCCCCAGGGTTTCCCCTTACTCTTATACGAATTTAGGATGTTGTGCATTTACATGATATAACTTTTTTTCGAATTGAGCAAAACATTCATGTGTCACAACTTCATTATTTCTTATCATACTGATTGTATTTAACCACCTTTTTGCCTTGATTCAAAATTTAAAATCAAATTGTTATTCGATCATTTGGACGTGACCTATAACGATGCCAAATAGGGGTTCGATAATCTAGATGCGCCTGGCAGCACGAAGAACGATCCCGTTGGTAGGGGAAATGAGTCCCCGATTTCCAATCTTCGGTGGTATCTTGTGAGATAATAAATAAAAAAGGCAAAATTAAAAGTTCATAAGCTAGTTATCAGTTATCAACTAATTTTATACTAAAGAGGAAGTTAAATGGTTTGCATATCAATATGAAAAATGAGAGTAAATAAAATGCGTATTTGTGTGCTATGTAATGATGATAATATGAATAGAAATCAAATTAATCACGAGGAAAACAATAAATATGAAATGAAATGAAATATACATGTATATTAATGATCACCATTATTATTATTATGAACTATAACTGTGCAAGTAAGTGGTGTGTTGCATGGTCAAAATGTAGTTCTGTGGAAATGTAGAGCAGAGATTTGTAACTCTGGCACTCGTGGAGAGCTATGACCACCATAATTCAAAATTATTTTCATTATTTCTGTACCAAATGAACTCACCTCTGTTTGAGGGCAGGTCTTGATCAGGTATTTCTGCAGAATTCGCACGGTGACTACTTTGATTTCCATCATAGCAAACCTCATCCCAATGCAGTTACGTGGTCCTAATCCAAATGGCATCCAAGCACATGGGTGGTGCTTCTGACGGTTTTCTTTGCTGAATCTGTTATCACAAATCATATGTATTTACTTATTAATTTCATTTCCAGGCATGATGATCACACAAACATCAACGGTATGATTAGGAGCATCAGCTGATGTATGATGACATAAAACTTATTAAAAACATTGCTGGCAAGTTCTTGTACACGTGCACGGGGGTAATGTTTTACATTTACTGTTGAATTCATGAACTGATGTATCCCTTTATTAAAAGGTGCAAGTGCAATTTATTTACTATGTTCAAAATGTATATGCCAGCGTGGGCTATCGATTGCAATATTATCTATTTTACTCATCTCCTTGCGCCTAGGTGCTTACTTTACCTAGCATAAATTATATTAAACGAAATCACAGTGCACCTTTCCGACATGATGCGCAATAAACACTTTAACCAGGGTGAGGCTATCATGACTATAGACCTCTTTATTTTCTCATTGTTTTAAAGTTGTTTTTTTTTTTGGGGGGGGGTCGGTGCTTGAAATCGCTTGGTTATCATCAAACTACTACACCATTATCATCAGTAATTTGAAACATATTTATTCGCTAGTATTGAGATCAATGGATGGAAATAAGAACATCATTTCTGTCACAGGTTCACTTTAATATATCCGCAATATCAAACACCGGAATTCTGCAAATTTTCGTTCAGCTACGCAGAATGAATCTTAGAACAATTAAACGCACTGCAATAGAAAATGCAAGTCTTATCAAAATGAAGTTTTTGACGAGGGTCGGTGAATCGGAACGGCAGTTTCGTCCGACATTTCAGAGTAGACGAAATTGAAAATTGCAATTCTGTCGTTTGTCCAGGTCCGAGGTCGAGTCACGGACAGTGCTGTTTTGCCAACCGACCCTCGACAAAAGCTTCATTTTTATTTGACTTGTATTTTCATTCATTCGCTGCATTGTAGGATTCATTCGGCGCCATTTTCTGAGCAATTACACCCGCCATTACAGTGTCTATACACGCTTTTTATTCGTTTGGCGCAAAATGAATCCCCTCGATTTTTTTTTTTTGGGGGGGGGGATGAAAGTGCATCCCCAAATAAAGACTCTACATGTTCTAGTCATCGAGCTAACCTTTCAGGATCAAATGTTTCCGGGTCAGGCCAGAGAGTAGGGTCATGATGGATACTAAACACTGGAATGAAGATTCGCATGCCTTTTGGAATGGTGAATCCATCGACAGTAAAGGGCTCGTTACATACGCGATCAATCCTGAAAGATAATTCATATTTCTCCGAGATTTACAAAAGGGCGTCTTGGTATAGCAGTTTTTCAAAACTGAAATAGGTCTACCCCGCAGTGTGAAATAAATAATAGTAGTGTACTTGACAATAACATAATAATAGTAGCTACTACTACTACTGCCACTACTACTACTACTACTACTACTACTACTACTACTACTACTACTGCCATTACTACTATCAATAATTATGATAATAATTATAATAACGATGAAATAATAATAATTATAAGAAGAAGACGAAGAATAATAGTAATAATAACAATAATAATAATGATAATAATAGTAATAATAATGACAATAATCACTTCTTATATAGCACATATCACGTATCAATTATTTCTCAAGACCTCGGTCTCGTCTACTTAATTCATATAAACTATATTGTAACCGGTGTAATGAAATCAGTTTTAACTTGTTATAGGAACCTTCGATAAGGTCTTGGAAGCGACCTTAGGTGGTCATCCAAACCAGATTGAGCCAGATTGCACCTCGCGATTTGGTTTGACTGTTTTTCATCTTTTTCTCTTTTTTTTTTTGGGGGGGGGTAAGATTCTATGCTTCCCCCCCAAAAAAATATATCACATTGTTGGTTAACAATCCGACCTCTTCATTATGGTATCTCTAATCCCATGCGCTCATTGCATTGATGATCTATCCTGTTGGTCTTTTATTAGATGAGGATTATGATTAAAAACCCCTATAGATAAATCACTCTTCAAGGACAAAATAATCAAAGAATGTATATTATTTGAGTAGAAGACGGAAGGAATCGTTCAATATTGAGACTTGCAATATGCTTTTGAAGAAGAAGAAGAAAACAAGTGTCAATGTAAAAATGTAAACGGGGAGAAAAGCATTACAATGGGGCTATTGGGTAGACGCGAAGCGTCTCGTTGATAATCTGATCGAGGTAAGACATCTTCGAGATTGATTGGTAGGAAAGATCCTCCGCGAAAGGAGCTACGTCGTCGATTTCTTCGATAAGTCTGTCTTGTACATCGGGATGTGTAGCAAGAAAATAGAGAACGTATGCACTAGCCGAGCTTGTTGTCTCATAACCAGCCACGAAAAAGGTCACAGCCTGGTTTAATATGAAAAAAATATATTAGATACATGATATTAAAATTCGAGTGTGTCGGGTAATGCGTTGTCATAGTAACTACTTATCTTAATGTCATTTATTTTTGTTTCCAATAGAAAGTCGTCGCTATATTGCGTGGGTATTTCTCGTTGGTGAGAATGAAGCCTGGAATCAGGGTCCTTGGTCACGTGTGTGACCAAATTTATGACAAACTTCTGGACTTTAATTACTTATAAATCTCAACATTTCAGAGATTTAGTAATTTTAAGGTTATAACACAATAACATGTTTAGTCAGCTATTATTTGGAAATATTTTTTGCAGTCTTTAATATGCAGGTTCAAGGTCAGAGGTCAGAAGAAGTGGGTCACGCGTGTGACTTCCCCCAAAACCACATGATTTTGAGAGTTTAATTTCATCTTGAAATTCCTTTGAATTTTAAACTGATAAAATGATTTGCTTCTTATGAGATATGCATTATGAATCTGTTGTTAAGAAAATACCACTGAATAGGAATTTACGCTGTTATTTGTTTTTTAATCTATTATTTTATATCATGATGTCGGGTCACGTGTGAAACATTTTAGTGGGTCATGTGTGTGACATACAGGTATGATCAAGTTTAAGTTTTGGAAATGCCATCACAACTCTAAATTCATATGGATCTAGTTCATGAAATTTAGAAATAAGGGTAATGGTGTATCACTAGACATCCTGCCTGGGTTTCAGGTCACATGACTATTAAGGTCAAAGGTCATTTAGGGTCAATGAACTTGTGGCCAAATTTGGGGCATGTGTCAAATTGCCATAACTTTCCATAACTTTGAAAGAAAGAGTATGCAGATCTATTTCATGAAACTTGAAACATAAGAATAATCAAGTATCATTGAACATTCTGCGTGAGTTTCAGGTCACATGGTCAATGTCAAAGGTTATTTAAGGTCGATGAACTTTGGCCATGTTGGGGATACTGAATTGCCATTATCTTTGAAAGTGAAATGGATCTAGTTCATGAAACATTGACATAAGGGAAATCAAGTAGCATTGATCGTCTTGCAGGATTCTTAGGTCAAATGTCATTTAGGGTAATTGAAATCATATTTTGTTATCATATGTATAGTGTTTTGTGAATAATTATTCAAAACTTGTTTTCAAGGTCAACACTGCTGCTATAATGAATTGCGTGATGCAGGCGAGACTGCCAACATCTTTTCACTTGTTTATAGTCAACATCTAGAAAAAAAAACTTGTCCTGGACATAGGCGGATCCAGGGGGCCCGGGCCCCCCTGTTGGCACGGCAAAAAAAAAGGGGGAAGAAAGGGAAAAAAGAAGGAAAAAGAGAGGAGAAATAAGGGGAAACATAAGACTAAAGGAGAAAGACGAGTGAATAAAAAAGATGAGGGGAAGACTTTGAAAATAATAAAAAAAAACTCTTTCATGTCACTATATAAATATTCGCTCGCGCTTCGCGCTTGCCTCGCCTTTAGGTGATTTACATATTTTGCTCAATATGGAACTTAAAATAAAAAATTTTGAAGTCAACATACAAAACATATTTAAGCTCGGAAATAGAATTTCACTATTTTGCTTGATTTACAAACTGATTTTCAAAAAGTGCTCTGTAAAAATTAAGGTTTTATGGTCTGTATCATGTGTATATTAACATTTACTGCACGCAGATCTCGCACAATTTGATTTATCTGGGGTGGTATTCTGAGGTCATTTTATCTTTAAAATATTTTATTTTATCTCTTAAAATGAAATTGGTATTCTGAGATGAGATTTTATCTCTCAGATAAAATTTTAGATTTTATCTTGCGTATAAATTTTATCTTGCGTATCTACACATGATACGCAACAGAACAATGCCTGCGTACACATACCCATCGCGTATCTGGCAATTGCAACGCAGATGATGTGCTTGCGCCCAAGTTACTTTGAAGAAAAAATAAAATAAACTTAAAAAAGGGTAGAGGCTATTTTATCTCTGCGACGTTGATTTCACCAGTATTTCTGGGTGAATTAACCCCAAATGGTGACATGAAAATGAAGAAAAATTATATACTTATTGAGAATAACACCTTAACGTTGTTCCTGTACAATCAGAGAGTATTTCATAAGACTTTTCTTTACTAATATTGTCTTTGAAATGATGTTTGAAAAGATGCGATATAGACTTCGAAAAAAGATGAGAGTATTGTCCTTTTTGTTAAAAAGAAATCTCCGTAAAGACGCGCAAGCGTATAGTGCAAGCGTATTTGAAGTCAATAAATTGACGCAATCTGGCCCCTTTGCCACACCTCCTGGCGGAATGGATTTTAATTGGTTGAGTGATATGAGAGAGCTATTAAAGCGCGTTTCTAATTGGATATTGATTAAAATATAGGTGTGTCTTACAGAGATAAAATGAAGATAAAATGGTTCTCAGAATACCAATTCGGAGAGATTTTAAGGGTATTTTATCTCACTGATTTTAACGGAGATAAAATATTTTATTTTATCTGAGATAAAATGGATCTCAGAATACCACCCCAGGTACCTATTATTTCCCTGTATTCCATAAAGCGCTCAAAATATCCCTATTCAAATTTCGGACAAAATACATGAAATGAGAAATAGCTCACGCTTGGCGCTCGCACTATAAGTAAGGCATATGAGATTGCGATATATCTATGTTGATTTATAAGAATAAAGCTTAGAAATGAGTATTAAGACTAACCCTTCAAAGAAACAAAGAAAAATCAACTTCGAACGGCCGATCTGGGAAAATGTGGCGGAAAAAAATTCGGGCCCCCTATTGGCGAAGGCTAGATCCGCCCATGCTGGGATTTTAAGGACAGTGCCATTAAACGGATATGTATCTCAATTATCAAATAATGCGAGCGCGAAGCGCGAGCTGAAAATTTTTGATATTCAGACCTAAAAAGGGACATTAGCAAATTTTTGTAATCGTGATACGTACCTGTTTCGCTAAATAAACAATGCGAGCGCAAAGCGCGAGATGAAATTTTAGCATATATATCGACTCCAAACAGGGACATTTTAATGACTATATTTTTGGAATCCATTGAGAGTATACATATCTCACCATAGTCATCTAATGCGAGTGCCAAGCGTTTGTTGATTTTGTTAGAATTACATCTAAACACATGAAGCACTTTTTGAAGCCATTGTTATCATGATTTTCATACGCATCTCAATATTGCGAGCGGGAAGCGCAAGCTGAAAATTTAGGAAATTCAGACCTGAAGATGGACATTCTAAGGCTTGTTTGCAGGAATTCACTGATATTTCACTTACCAAATGATGCGAAAGCGGAGCGCGAGCTGAAATTTTTTGATATTCAGGTCAGGAAAAAGGGTATTTTAAGGACTGACTTTAGGAATTCATGAAGAGCACACATATCTC
The DNA here is from genome assembly GCF_018143015.1 of Lytechinus variegatus. Lineage (NCBI taxonomy): Eukaryota > Metazoa > Echinodermata > Echinoidea > Temnopleuroida > Toxopneustidae > Lytechinus > Lytechinus variegatus. The sequence continues at coordinate 38,354,977 of NC_054742.1, read as the reverse complement.
ACCAATCCACTAATGCGTACGTAATCACGGACAGGAAATGTTATATATTAAGACCTTGAAATGGGGGCAATTACTTTAAGTAGTCATGAGAGAGAAACATATGTTACTACATAAAACAATAAAAACTCGAAGTGCGAGGAAATATATTTAGTGTATATTGACTTGATTTGACAACTTCAGGTCTCTCAAATATACTTGAAAACTATAGTGTTTCGAAAATGTATTTGATCTATTATAATCTAGTTAAACAGACAATGCGAGCACCAGGAACAAAGAAGACATAGGCCCTGAGCAAATTATGTTTCATAAAGATATGAAAAAAATGTTTCTTATGTAATATACAGTAACATAATTATAATATATGTTTCTCTTCCTTTCTCCTTATTTTTCTCATTTTCCCCGGGTTTTTTGCCAGCCGATAGGGGGGGGGGGTGGGCACGTGCTCCCGTAGTTACGCCACTGCTTATATATTACATAACATGAAATAGGCGTTTTATAATGTACCTGACCAATCACTTCTTTATCATTCAAAGATTTCTTGGAACTCTTTGGTGCAAGTCCATTTTGACCAAGGCTTCCATCATGGAGGTAACCATTGACACCGTTTTCTACTTTGTTTTTGTCGTTTGATGCGGTTCCCTCATGGGCGTCTATGAGGAGCTGCAGGAAGTCGATCCTCTTTTTGAATAAAAATGCAACCAAGAAAAGTTGGTTAATGCTTCGTCAGAAGAAACGGAATATTCTAGTATTGATTGATAATCAAGTAACAATTATTGTTAGAAATATTGAGGAACAATAAAAATTGGGAAAATAAGTAGGAACTCGCACGCAGTAACTCCGGTGCGAAATTAAAGAGGGTTTAATGACCAATGCATATTGAAGTGCGAGAGAATTTTCAGCAATTGGAGAATAACATCATGGAATATAAGTTAACATTTACACACCTTTCCATTGCTTGACCCTGCACCAGCTTTGTCTGATTCGTTGCGAGTCGCAATTGCCTTCTTGACGATATCGGCGTAGAATTCCGTTGTTTGCGATTTAATGACAGTGATGTTGAAATATTCAAGAATAGGAACGACCCAAGGGAAAAGTGCTAAATAAATGTGATAAATGCGGAAAATAGATCGATAATAATGACGAAGAGGGTTATATTCATGACCATACTACTACTACGAATAATACTTCTAACAGTACACTAATACTACAACTACTACTGTTATATACATCTTATGATTATCTTCTGATTCGTTGCTGAGCTGGATTGCCGGGGAAAAAATGTTAAGTTTGTTCAAAACTCATTTTTTTTTACAAATCCTTTCTAGGACGATCCAAGGCTCTCGATGCGAGAGATTTCATTTTATGCTTTATTCAAATTGAATATGAATGATACCATCTTGCTGTTCAAGCTTAGTTTGAATTTGAAACAGTTTGGTGAATATATTGCTATAAAGGCATTAAGAGCATTACGAAGTTCGTCATCGTCTATAGCAGGTCTTTAATAGATGCTTCTTCTGTCTGGTAACCATTGTTAATGAGCTTGAACCCAATAGTATTAAGTTTCAAATAAGAACTTTTAAAAGACCTTTGTAGATGAAATGATGAAAATGGCTATATAAGAAACAAATCAAGGGTGTAGTTATTTTCAACTTTATGATCCGTTTATGAAAGCTCCTGAGTAGTCATACTTGAGTGACAGTGAAATAAAAAAAAAAACGCCACCTGTATATGTATGGGACTTTCCTTTATGTCTTGCCCCGGGTTTTGCCTCAATTTCTCGAATCACAAATCTGCCAAATTAACACTTAATAAGTGTGAAACTTCACTCCCTGCTTTGGGTTAGTCCCTAATACAAACCATATCAATCGTGACGTTTAGTTAAGAGTGTATACGATGACCAGACTCGGATAAAGAGTATTCTGCAAATCTGAGACATCCGTTTAGCTTTATCTCACAAACACGATAAGGTATCTCTTATATCACTTCTTAGTTATATAATTATTGCTTGAAATAGACAAAGATCCAATTAGTAAGGTAAATTGTTGATTTCACTATTGTTTATTTTGACTATTATATGCAATAAGACAACCAAGTTGAAAAAAAGTCACTCAAATGTAAATGTATTGATTTCCTCTTTTAAGACTCAAAGTCTGCATTTATAATACTATATAATTCTTTCATGCTGTCACATCTTGATTATCGTGTTACTGTATGGGGCATTTTTGATAGACCGAAAATATAGACAAACTAATTATATTGCAAAATGAAGCCTTTTGCATATGCTTGGGATGACATTTTCATGGCCACTCTTCCGTTTAGAAAACTGAAAGTCTCTTATTTGGTACTATTCATATGTGCACTAATATGTTTAGTACGCGATCGCCCTCCCCTAACGTTATCGCTTTGGGGCGGTATTCTGAAAGCTCAATTAGGGGTCAATTAGCGCTCAATTAGCATTTTGGTATTATGAAAAGTCACTTAAGTGCCCCTTTCTTATTTTGGCAGGGTTGCGCTGCGCGCACTTGCAATAGTACGCGTTATGACCGCGCGAAGATTTATTGAGGAGTTACGAGACTTTTGGTATTCTGAAAAGTCTCATAGCGCTCAATTAGCAGACTTTCCAGTGGGGAAAGATAATGGTGATAAGAGGTCCATTAAGTCTCATCATATCTTGCTAAATGTGGCTTTCATTTCGTATAAATATCAAATCGGTTTAATACTAGGAGGAAGGAAGAGGGTAAAGGAGCGAGATAAAAATGGAATAGAATAAAGGGGGGAAATGTGGAATATAGAAACAAGTAAAATAAGGAATAGGGACTATTTTAATTTTGTTAATAAAGAAATGAGAAAAGGGGAAAAAGGAGACAGAACTTTTGTACTTATAGGGAAAATATGACTATTATTTTTCTATATTTTCTAGCTTCATAAACTATTTTGCTTTTGCACACTTGTTTTGACAATAATGAAATTGCCAAATCTCGGTAGATGCAGCAATGTGCAGGGGTGAATTAAACCCTGTTTCTGACAATGAAAAAATAAGCATAGACCCCTTTAATATTTAAACGAATATAGAATAAAATACAAAAGAAAAATATAGTGAGTGATGCCATCGTTTTCCCCACCTATAAAAACCTATAAATGTCATAAAGTTTGTACATTAAATTTTAATAAAATTTTGGCTTTCTTTTTAAATAATGCTTGTTGATTTTTAAAATATGTTTATTCAAATTTTGTTGGAGAAGATTTCTCATATAAATGAAAAGTATGTAGTTTTTAAAATAAGTATGAATTAAGTTAAAGAAGAACCCCCCCCCCATCATGGCCCCGAGACAGAGGCAAATAAAATATTGTAAAAAAAAAGAAAGAAAGCTACAAATGGATTCAAATAGGGGGATGTGAAAATCAGAAAGCGTTCGAAAAATAGAGAAAAGCACGAAGGTACAATAAATGAGAGAGAAAGGGAAAAGACAACAGTTAATTTCAACAACATAACGAACCTCTAATCTCAGATGCAAATGCATTAGGCCAAGTAAAATAAGAAAGTAGTTGATCGTCCTCGCGCGCATCACTTTTGGCCGCCGCATGAAAATTTTTGCTATTTACTATTTAAAAAAAAAAAAAAAAAAAAAAAAAAAAAAAAAAAAAAATTGTGTTGTTTCTCGTCCTCGCCATCTTCCCTTTTTAATTGTAGCATCAATTTTCTTGTTATTAACTATTTTTATGGATGCTGAATAACGAAAAAATTCTCAAGATTACTCTGGGATCTCTCTCGCAACTTCAAAAACAATTGCAAAGTCCGATATCGCCGTAATTGCAAGAAAGAAAAAAAATCTGATTTGTTTTTTTATTGGATTTTGAAGATACCATCATAAATTAGCGAGGAAATAAAGTTTGCAAACTCGGAAAAGATCGCGGATTTCTTCAGTTTTAGTGCATTTTCGGGGAGCCCGCTCACTGAATCTGAACTAATCCGTCGCATGCTCTTGAAATATGGCGCAGATAAATCAATTCTAATGACGTAATTTGTATTTCAGCGGGGTTTTTTGGTGAGTGATAGCGCCTGTACTTAGATGTGTGTTACGGTGATTGTGTGCTTGTGTCTTGTGACTCTGTTGGGAGAACTGCATGTGTGCTAGGATGATGTGATTGACTGTGCTGGCGTGACATGTGAATTTGTGAAATGCATTGAATTTTCTGGCGAGTTTTCTAATGTCAGGAGGCAATGCGTCGAATATTCAATGAGGGATTTAATATTCAATATCAATTTTAAAAATGAATAAAAATTGAGAAGTAGTACTAAACATTATGTAAACGAACAAGCACCCGAAAAGGCTGCGATGCGAAACCATACCCAGAGCTACAAATGAGATTGGCTCTGGAAAATTGAACAAGACTCCATGACAATAAAAAAGACCCCCCCCATGCATTTTTTTACCCTTACATAAATTAAAATGTTTAAATTATTCACTTGACATGAACATTCTGTTTGACAACAATACAGTACCAGTATACATCAGTACTAATTCATCAATAGATTTTATTTTCCATAGATTTCCAATCGTAGATATTTATACATATATAATAATATGTATATATATATTTCTAATCATTTATTATTACTATTGAGCATACATCGATCACATAATTTGAGCTTGACATGGCCTGACAATCATTTTAATAAAAAATAGCAAAAAAAATAGTAAATAGTAAGGACCTCCCTCATCACTGATGTCAAAAATCGGACCGAGAAAACGCCTCCGTGTTCTTAAAAAAAATAGTAAGATAGCAAATAGCAAGGACCTCCCTCATCACCGCTCTCAAAAAACCCGGACGATCAACTACTATCTTTTTTTACTTGGCCTTAGCATTTCAGCAAATATTCTTTTTATCAAGATCGTGGTGCAGTCCGGGGTGCAGTGCACCTGCGGCAGCCGGGCGCTGCGCTGCAAGGCAGCAAAGTGAAGAGACACTGCGCGCTAGGAGAAAATTTTACGTTGTAAGAGCGCATTTGATTGGCTAATTCGGCTCAGTAGGGGAGTGGCCTAAAGGGACTTAATTGAGCGCTAATAGAGTTTTCAGAATACGAATTTGGAGGTACAGCGCTCCATTAAATGGGTAACTTAAAAGGAAATTTAAGTGGAAACTTACGAGACTTTTCAGAATACCCCCCAAGACGATAAGGTATAGTACATTCTCCGAAGTTGAAAAAAAAATAAGTTCATGAACATGACTTGAGGTGTCCTGACTTGAGATCAACTCGCAGGTGTGCATTTCCATTGCTGATATATGCATATATATATATATATATATATATATATATATATATATATATATATATACAGTGCGTACCAAAAAAAAATTACACTTAAAAAAAATCCTATAAAAATTATACATTTGTAATATCCTGAAGATTTTTCCACACTTTAACATTGGTACAGATCCATTTAAGGAACCGACAATATAACTGCCGAAAAATATTTCCGCTTGAGTGAGCACCACTTACTTTTGAAAAGTTAGTGAAAAATGATTTGCGCAGAACTTTGAAATACTTATGCGAATAAAAGTAGACCTTAATCATTAAGAACACGTGGAATTTAACTAGTAAAATTGATTTGAAGATATCTTTTACCTTTTTAAACTTGTTTCCTTGCCCAAAACACTTCGAAGAGTGCATTGCGCCCCACCCCACTCCCCCACACTCCGAGGTATTTGTGACGATATTTGCTTTACACCGAGCTTTAATATACATGAAATGGCTAGGGCTTGATTTCCATTTTGTTAATCTTTTTCAAGCTTGGAAAGTGTGGAGAAACAAGTATTAAATAAAAAATGAAATGTAACCCACTTTAAATGGTTAAAAATTAAGAGAAAAAATGCTGGAGATGTCTGATATAAACTTTTGTTCAGATTCATTTATGTCCTCAGATCCAGCTGGCACAAAAAGGGTAAATGTTTTGCTAATTACGTGTTGAAATTTCAATTTGGATGGCAAAATTGCTACAAAATGCTTGAAAGTATCCGTTTTATTTCAATTAACCAAAAGTGCCGCAAGGGAAATGTAGGAGAAATGTGTCGCAGGGTAAGTTTGATTTCGCCCGGAAATCTTGACACAGCGTGAAAACAAGCATTTCTGCGCAAACAGATTTCTGCGAGCTTTACAAAAATCGACAGTGCTCACTCAAGTGTAACATTCTGTCAAAACTTAACTTTCATCGGATAGATGAGACCCAGGCCCAAGATTATTTGTGAAAAAACTACCCACATGTTGTATATTTTTGTAATTCCTAGGTCACTTTCAAAGTGTAAACTTTTTTTTGATACGCACTGTATATATAAAAGAAAAGAGTGAAGCAGTTTCTTTATCTCAGATTAAGTATCGGCTACACAGCCATTTCTTTTGCAAATAGTCATTTTCTGTCCTTTTGTTTCTGTATTCCCTTGTATCCACCCCCTTTTTTTCTTTTTTACAAAGAAACTACATAATCAATGTTTTTGGAACTGCTTGTACAAGGAACCTCTTGGCTTTATTTATACAGTTCGCAAATTCATTTTACCTTTCCTTGTTAATAATTTCTTACACTTTGTATTATGTATATTTTCAACCGATATTGTTGATTTTTCCTCAATGCAATAACAATATGTGTTTCTGCTGATGCAGGTTTTCATATATACGACCTTGAAGTTCATGAGTTATATCATTTTGGGCTTATGCATGCAACGTTTAATACTTACTGCTTAGTAGTACCAGTTGACTCGAAAAGAAGTTGTTTGCAAATGTATACTTAGCGTTGGCAACGAAAGGGTCATTCCTGTTTTCTTGGGACTCGACCTTAAGCCCAAATGCGCAGCTTGCAATATTGTCCATTGCAAATGCCCCAAGTAATCTACAAGACAGAAAATGTGGCTTCGATGAAAGATGAAGGTACAATATAATATTTCATTCATCCACCAATAAAAAGCCAAATGACAACGGGTTTCAATTTGTCGAATTGGTATTCAATGGGGGCAGTTTGCCTATTGCTTCATAAAGGACCAATAAATTGCCCCCAATATATTGGTCCAAATTACTTCCCATTGAATTATATTGCATTGTTCTTATACATATCAATTTCAATATGCTTTTTCTATATAAATTATTGCTTGTATTAATATAATAATCTATATACATGTTTTTATTCTTGGGGTGTTTACATACAGGTCCAGGTCGGGAAGGATAGCCTGCGGGCTACAGTTATTTATTTAACTTTTTCCTTTTCCAGGCAACCTGGACTTGTTCTGCAAACATCCCTTTCCACTCTGTAATTGTATTTTCTCCTGTAAATTGATTGTAAACTTTTTTTGTTGAAATGCCGAATAAAATAATAATAATAATAATAATATTGGTCAAAATTGTTCTCCATTGAAATCACGTGGTCAAATTGAGCCTATTGACAGGGAGTCCCATTTGGAAAGTGTGAATTCAGCTATTCCTCCCATTATACTGTCACGGTGATTGACATGGGGCATCAATCAAAATCAAATTTTGACTAATATAAACATTTGACTGTTCATGTCTTTGGTACAAACATAAAGCAAAGTGAAGCAAATTGAAAAGAATTGAAATTCCATGAATGTTGAAGGAATTTCAATTAATTTTCCTCTTGAGAAATACTACCGTTATTCAAACAGGCAGCAACAAAATTTAGACTTTCTTTATTTCCTTTCCGGCAATTGTTTTCAGCTATTCATTTACACTTACTCATTGCAGTCAATGTCGCCACTTTTCTTCTGATGTTTCTCTATGTTCTTCAGTAGGGTGCTGGCACAGTCATTTACCAGCGGAAACATCTGAAATTTACACAAGAAATGAAGGATTAATTTATTCAGTAGACGTGGCAGATTTGTTTTCATCAAGAGGTAAACACCCATCAGCTCATATCTACTTTTTTTCGTTCAAGATTATAACGTTAATTTATTTGTGAGCTTAATATTACACGAACCATGGCAACAGAAATACTTATACACAGAGACCACAGTATTAATACGATTATTGTTACAGATGCAAAACAAGAGACAGGACAGAACAAGACAATAGAAAAACAAAACCATAAACAGGTAAAAAAGGATAAATAACATATTTGGGAGGGCTGACCACAGACCAGTTTGATCTGGTAAAATAACAAAAGTTGATATAACTTGATGTAAGAAATGACCTAATCGAGTTCTTCTAAAATTCAAATGTCAATGCCGTTGCGATGAATCATAAGAATGTTTAAAAGCATTCAAAGAGAGACTGTCTTTGATATTATATAAAACTGGAGTTCTAGAATTCATATGACATTCGTCAGCTTCTCGTTGAATAGTTATGATAAGATGGATTTTTAAGGAACATGACGTCATAAATATGTTGAAGTGCATTATCATTGTAGTTATCCATAACTTGCCCTAACTGGAATAAGCACACGTCTCTGACATTCGACAATTTACTTTCAAGAAAAGTTGGGTCCGTGTGAGGAAGTAAGGCCGAACTATAAATAATACAAAGTGATTTCTTCTTGCAAAATTATCAATATATCTAATAGAAATAGATGGGGTTTACCCAAGATAATAACGTCATAATGACAAAATTTTCAATGAAAAAAGCATGACCAATAATGTAGATGGATTGCAAATATTTTGCCTGTAAATAATACATGTTTCGTGAAATTACACATTTGCTTAATGTTTTCAATATGACTTTTCCAGGAAAAATTGCTGTCAAAAGTATAAGATGTTGAAATTTAGTGTTTGTGTCGTGGCAACACTACACCTTATTTGAAATAAGATAAGAAAGAAAAGAATTACATGTTTCATCTTGGCTGCACTGAAAGTAGGTGTAACGACGTTCCTGATTTGCCTCCATTGGTCATCAAAGACGTTGAATAGAGCTTTTTTAAGGGCTTTTCCGGTTAACGGAATAATCTAAAAATCAGAAACAAAGTAAGAATTTAGGTTAGATATGCCAGAAAAAAACCTATCAATTTAATTTGTATTCAATATTTGAATAAGACCTATAACAATGCGGCTACCCCATTGAACTAGAAATAAAGTATTTAACAAAAAATCGTGAATAAATAAGTAAAACAAAAAACCATTCATAAAGAAAGAAATAAACAAATATTACCACTGTTCATGAATACTAACGGCACTCAGCAAGATGGCCCAATTTCAGAACGAGATCGTGACTTTGTGAAGATACTACTACTTCTACTAATAATAATGATAGGCATTGGTATAGCGCCAATCTAGAAATATCTATTCCGAGGCGCTTTCTATACCCCAGCTTTAGCTCGAACTGCCTTCCAGCGCTTAGTGCAGTCAAGGAATTAATCCCGATGAGTACCCATTCAAATCACCTGGGTTGAGAGAGAGAGAGCACACAAACGGCCTCGATCACAAGAATCCCCGTTAAATTACGAGAACTTTCTTGGCCTATAATATTCCTGCATTCCTAACTCAATGGCACCGTTTATTATTAACAGTACAAAAATGAAACGCGATTTTATATTGCGAATGATCGTTAATCCGACATAAGTTTCGTTATTCTGAAGATTCGTTAATCCGAAATAAGAATATTCATTTCGTACTAATCATGAACTTCATTTCATTTTCAGAGTAACAAATAGTAATGCCCCGATTTGTTGAGATTAATAAACCCTTTTCATTTTTGGACAAATGGATATCTTAGTGCATGCAATTTGCATCTTGTGGAATTATAAACCTTCAGAATTACGTATGCTTGTTGTGCTAACTAAAAATGGTCAAACACGTCAGAAATCTAAACTATCTGATGAATTAAACTTTATACGCACCCAACGATTTGTGAAGCTACTGAAACTTTTGATCAAGAGCTCTTTCAGCAAATCCGGATCACTAACACAGAGGCTAGCTCGATGACAGTCGTATATGCTAATAATTGGTATCCGATTGAAAAAGAGAGTGGTTTTGGTGGGTGAGTGTGTGGGTGGGTGGATGAGGGGGTGTGGGGTGTGGATATGTGCGGGTGCGCATGGGTGTAGTGTGGAGAGGGAATATATTACAGCAGACATGTATGGGGAAGGAAAACAGGATTAAAAAAAATAACATGCAAAGATGAAATTAGTTGGATAATATACCACAGCCCTTTGTAGCTCGTCTTGAGGTACATCGATTACAAAAAGGATAATTGTGAGACAAAGGTGTAATAAAATGAAAGCTTAAGAGGGCAAAGGGGAAATATCAATATTAATTTACAATGAAACGATCAGGAGGAGGAGAAGAATAGGCAGAAGAAGAAGCAAGAAGAAGATGAAGTATAAGACAACAATTCATGAAAATTAAATGGAATATCAGTATTTTTTCTTCAGTTTTGATATTGATACTAGTATGAACAAAGAAATGTTACTTGCAACAATTGTGGAAAATTACCACTTTATGAACACAGAAAACAAAGACAAAAATAATGATTTCCTACCCATAGACGGATCCTAGTTTCTTGTTGTAATCAAGGAATGCGTTATGGATGCCCTGTTGTGTAGTAGGAATACAGTAAGAAAGAGTAAATTTTAAAAAAAATGGGAAAGGGAGCGAAACGGCGAAAACACGGATAGTAAAAATAATGCATGATCCATACAGAAAGGATGGGTGATCACTTAGAGATCAATCTTCTATATATCTAAACATCGGCATATCTGTATCATGATTGTACAAATTACATCTCAGATTTTTGGTGAAGATATCTGCCTTTATCATCAGATCATGATCACTGGGACAAATATTCCTCATATTCCCCCAAACGCGATTACATGTTTGACACTGTGCCATAGCTATGAAGAAGTGCCGCAGATCACATAATTATGCATTTTACTTATTTTTTTCTTTTCAAAGTATTCATCTGGTCATGCATAAATAACTAGAGAAACCGTCGTTTTGGACTTATGCAAAAACAGACGGTCCCTCATTTTCAGACTCAGGGCTTATCAATAAGTGCCCCTCGAAACAATGTTCTTGTGTGCTATTAAGAATTCTTACCTTGGTCCATTGAAGCGTATTACCAAAGATTGGAATTGATGGAGGTGATTTGATACCATGTCGCTTCCAGTATGAACGAATCCAAAGATCGTGGCTGTGATCAAAATTTACGATTTAAGCATACATTATTAAAAAAAGAATGAAATGGTAACAAAATAACAATTATACATCAGTGATAATGATAATAAACGTTTAAATTAATGATTGCCATTACTTTTAACAACTTGGATGGAAAAAATATGTCCAAGAGGTCTAAAATGCGAGTGTGCCTGATTCTTATACCATCTTTAAAGAATTTACTTTTACACAAAAAAAATTCATTTTATGTGTTAGCAAGTGCCATTTCTCGTATCAGTGCCAAATTTTACCCCAAAAATTCCCCCTAACGAACGTGTACTGTGCCCCTTTCATCGAAAGTGGATCCGTTTTAGGTGATACCAAGTGCCCTTTCTCGTATCAGTGCCCCTTTTTATCCAAGAAAAGTGCCCCTCACAAACGTGTTCTGTGTAGGGTTCAATTTATGTCTAAGCAATTGCTCCCTCGCCTTCTTGTAAGTGCCCCTTTTACCTGAGAATGATCCGTTTTATGCCGTTAGCAACTGCACCTTTGCCTTCTTATAGGTACCCTTTCTCATATCAGTGCCCTTTTACCTAAGAAGAGTGCCCCCATGAACGTGTTCTTCGCCCCTTTCACCCGAGAGCCCCTTTGCATTCTTATAGGTGTATGTTCTTCATATCAGATAAGTTGTCCTAAAAAAAATCGTGCCCGATGAGCGCCCGGTTTCTTAATTTAGCGTCGTTCTGCTTTCTTCTGCAAGTGCATAATGAATAATGAAATAAAAAAATCCTACGTGCCTTGAGTTTCAGTCATGTGAATGGGGTAGATAGTCTTTGCCGTTTTAAATAAAAAAAAATTCACTGCAGATTGACGCAAAATTCACAAATAGTATGCACAAAATAATCAGTTTTACTTTTTCTAAAATGCAAAAGTGACTCAATGATGAGCTCGGTCGCTTCACTCCCTCGCTTTCGATTTTTCTCTAGAAAGTTCAGCGTGCAGCCCCCCTCAAGAGAAAAATTGTGCATACGGCCATGTTTATGATAGTGCCATTTTCGAAAGAACAGGTGCCCTTTTTTCCCTGTGCCCCCTCCCACTTTCAATTTTGCTCTGTCACCCCTGATCTGTCAAAGTAGAAAAAATAGACTGCACGGACGATACTAACCAAATGTAGATAATAACTGCAGCACCAACAAGCAGCCATGTCAGAGAAATGTCGAAGCCAAAGACGTTCACCCCCATGATGTTGGTATTCAGAGTAGAGCTACGCGACTGTAGTGTTTCAAAGTGAATCTTGCAATCTTATAGAAGCTTAAGAATTCAGAAAATCTTTTCGTCAGGAGATTCCAATATTAACTTAGGGGTACGTACTAAATTACTTTGGCACAAAGTCAAATCTTCTTTACAGAGTTGGTTTATAGGTGATTTATAGTTGATTTTTATTTCATCACGCAAGTCATGAAGATTTGGGAAAACATGGACTTTCTCCCCCTTTTTTTGTAAATCAATGTTTTATATATATTTTATACAGTATGTGATGCAATGCCATAGGTTGAAAGGCCTGTCAGAATGGGCATAATTACATGTCACGTGTTTTAGGTAGGTAAATGACCTCATCCCAAAGTAAGATAACATTAGGGGGTAAGGGAGCACAGTGAAGGACTGAAAAAAATAGCGAGTAAATTGGCAATCGGATATTATCTCTCGTGCAAATTAGATATTCGTCAATGAACAACGAAATGCATTTTCTGTATAATATTTGAAGAGTCGTCATGTAGGAAACCAAAACCCAAGAAGAGAAGCCGCTTGGAAAGAGTAAAATGAGAGGAACAATTTAAGACAAGATTCATCAAAATCGGTTATGAAATAAGCAAGTTATGGACGTTAAAAAAAGTCTTGTTGTACTTTCTATGGGGATCCTCAAATTGGCAAACTTTCTTCGAAATTGCTGATTTTGTGGACAACTCTCCACTTGTTTTTGTACACAAATTTTCAGATTTTTCCCTTTATTTTACATATTTCACATCATTTCCTCCTGACCTTGACATAATATGGTATGAATTTTCACCTTGACATATGTGGTGTGAATTTTCACATGACATATGTTGTGCTCAGAAGTAGGCAAGATGCAATTTGAAAGATAATGAGGAAAATCTGAAAAATTTGTGTATATACACAGCAAATAGAGAGTTGTCCACAAAATTTGCCATTTTAAAGCATGTTTGCCAATTTGAGGATCCCTATAGAAGTACAACAAGAGTTTTCAAACTTCCATAACTCGCTTATTCTATAACCGATTTTGATAAAACAAGTTTTAGATTGCTCCTCTCATTTTATTCTTTCTGATTAGATAAATTTTCTCCTCGTATTTTGGTTTCCTTTAAGTAAACTTCCCCTATACCTTCGATTTGAACCTTTATTATAACGATCATATATCTTGCTAATTTGTTACCTTTCATGTGAATGCAGGCACATAGACGACAGTAGTTACCTAAAATCATACTAATGATTTGTATCATTGTATTACTATCTTGCTACTCTCCTTCACCGGTCTCCTCTCTATTTTTTGTCTCTCCTTTTCTCTCATAAACTCACTCTTATTCCAGAAAGGTGGTAACGATGGTCATAAGCAGTAAGAAATATGTATATTGTTAAATCTATATGGTGTTTTATTAGTTGGTAGAAACACGAAATGTTTTGAACCACAAGCAAATAAACAGCAGCGTCGTCTGGTGACTCTGGACAACGACATATTTGCAATTGATCGTCTGGTGCAAATCTATGGATGATATGCTGTCTCGGTCCACCTACTTTCGACAAAAGCCTCTCAGCTCTCCTTCGTAATTTGACTTGAATTTTCAAAGGAATTGGTGCGTTGTAGAGAGCGGCCGCGTCGTGATTGCGAAAAAAGCGCTGCTTTCGCTCCTCCTCGTGCGTGTATTCAGGGAGGCCTCGGGGCCCCGGGTAGGCGAAAAGGGGGCGCCCTGAAGAGGAAGAAAAGAGAGGAAAAGAAAGGAGAAAAAGGAGGGAAAGAAGAAAAAAAAGAGAAAAAGGGGAAAGAAAGAGAGAGAAGGGAAAAAAGAAGAGGAAAGGAAGGAGAGTCGCCGAATTAAAGTTCGATCTAGGGGCGCCGAATCGATGTTCGACATAACAGGGCGCTGAATGGAACTTTTACATGTGGGCGAGGGAGCGTATGACCGGGGCGCCAATTTCATGTTTCACAAGAGTTTGGGCGATTGCGCTCGCATAAAAATAATGCATAATTAGATGCCCATCCTGTTCATTATTACCAAAAGTGCTTAGAAAGCGCAAATTTTAGATCAGAATATCAAAACTTTTCATCTCGCTCTTCGGGCTCGCGTCAATTGTTTAGTAAGGTGACGATCCTGTTCGTGGTCAGACAAGTGCTTAGAATGTCCAATTTTGGGTCGAAATATCAAAAAATTTCAGCTCGCGCTTCTCGCTCGCATGAAATGTTTTGTTAGATATCCTGTTCATGATTACACAAAAATGTTTACTCGAATACCTAAAATGAGGTCAGAATATCAAAAATATTCAGCTCGCGTTTCGTGCTCACATGAGTTGTTTAGATATGCCTATACCCATCATGTTTACGGTTACAAAAGGTGCTTCGAATATCCGATCGGGAAACATACTGAAATATTTTCCGCCCCACACTATTAGCGAAAGCTGGATCCGACCCTGGTAAAGAAACGTCAGCTCCCGCTCACATAAATGCTTAAAATTCTATGCTTTCATGGGGCCATTACTTTTATCAAGCTGATTCGATTGCCCTTTTTTCACGTGATTATGAAATAAGATAATTCAACATTCATTTAGGTATGTTTGACTGTGGGTGTCATTTAAAAAAATTCACAGGGGCGCCAAAATGAGGTCGGGCCCCGGGGTGCAAAACATTATGGATACACGCCTGCTCTCTCCCAACTCCATACTAAACGGTACGACACTGCCCCTTCCCCTGAAAAACAGATTCACTTGTCGAACCTACATCAATGGTGGCAAAGTTCCGAAACCATTTATTTAGTACATCTAAAGCTTGTATTACACACGTGACTGACATGGTGCACGTGTTGTAGCTCTGACATCATTATCAGTACCCTTATGTTTGTTTGTCAAAATTACGAGCTGTTATTTTGATATATTATTTAGACAATATCAATATCTATATTTACCGTTCAATATCATCATCATCATGAATCAATATTTTTTTTCTACTACATGGACTCTCACCCTCTTCATGTTGTTTGATGATTTATAACAGTGTACATGAATTTGCTAGAAACTGGGTTTATGAAGATTTGACAAACACCACAATATTAGCAATAAACAATTCAAATCAATAAACACTACTTCAATCCTTTATATATGATTTAATGAAAGGGGTCTGTAGATTCATCTGCAATGTAGTAGGCCCTGTTACAACCGATAATCCCGACCTTTCGTTTGAGGACGCGGACGCTAATTTACAACGGTAGTTGATTTTGGAAGAGACTTTAGGGCCCGTCGTAAAACTCTGGCCGGCAATGCAAATTGTGTGACATGAGATTTTTTTTTTCGTTTCGCATCTGCGACGGATACGTTCAATATGCGTTTCGTGTGCAAAATTCTGGTTGCTACTATGGTAACAGCGATATATCCGATTGAGGACGACTTTCCAAATCAACATTTGACTCCTCCTACAGCTCGAGAGGCCGCCCGGGGGGCCCACTTCCATTGATTAGTGGATACTAAGAGCGACTACGCGTAAAAGGGGACAGAGTGGGCAAGTACATTACGTATAGACCTATGTAACGTTATAATTAAAGGTGTCAAAACGATGTTTAAAATGCTGAAAAAAAAATACATATCCAATACTTGTAGGGTTTCACACTTGTTAAGAGATGCATTTTCATAATCTGGAAAAGAATTAATTGCTTCCCTTGTTTAGCGGGGTACTGTTCGAAACCCCATGGTCGTGCCTGGTATCCACTCATCAATGGAAGTGGTCCCCCCGGAATTTGAATCTAATCCACATTTCTGCGGAAAGTAAAACATAATGCCCATTACATCGTGTGCTAGAGGCATATCGTTTGTGTAGAAGGGGTTAAACAAAAGAAACAAAAGAAACCCGCGAGGTCAACACGTCCCTGGTCAAACGTATTGCATGCTGTGTACATACGTGTATCAACGCATGCGAAATGAAATGTTCGGCTGGAGAGGTTAATCTAACCCATGAAATCAATTGCCAGTGATCCACCAATAATCCACATTAAATGCAATATCGATTCGATGGACTGTAATGATCTATATCTAAGCCTTCATTCAGTAAGTTTTTCCTCTCTCAATATGTAGTCGATTTTTTTGAAAAACCACTTTCTTATCCATGTCATAATTTATTTTAGGTCCTGCATTTCGAATATCTCCAGCCATCAGTCGTAATATACATGCACATTTGGTGCGGGTGTCGCGGGAAAGGATTTTGCACACGAAAGGCAGATCTGTAGGGCCTGTAATCCCCCGGTAACACAAAGCTTAGCATTGATTGTAGAACAGTTTTCTACGTTTGATTCTATTGACTATAATGTACAATCAATCTTAAAAATCAAGTGTATGATTAAGCGTTAACATTTGTGTTAGGGGACCCTAATATTAGCGTCGGTGAAGATTGCGAAAGGTCCCAATTATGCGTCGGACGCTCTTGGCATAATGTCGCACTCTGCGTTGCTGCGACATTCCCGACCTTTCGTTTGAGGACGCGGACGCTTATTTACAACGGTAGTTGACTTTGGAAGGGACTTTTTGGGCCCGTCATCATGGTCGTAACACTCAGTCCTGCAATGTAAATTGTGTGACATGAGATTTTTTTTTCGTTTCGCATCTGCGACGGAAACATTCAATATGCGTTTCGTGTGCAAAATTCTGGTTGCTACTATGGTAACAGCGATTTATCCGATTGAGGACGACTTTCCAAAGCCACATTTGACTCCTCCTAGAGCTCGAGAGGCCGCCCGGGGGGCCCACTTCCATTGATTAGTGGATACCAGTAGCGACCACCCGTAAAAGGGGACAGAGTGGGCAGGTACGTTACGTATATAGACGTATGTAACGTTATAAGGGTGTCAAAACGATGTTTAAAATGCTGAAAAAAGGGATATATATCCAATACTTGTAGGGTTTCACAAGCCAAATACTTGTTAAGAGATGCATTTTCATAATCTGGAAAAGAATTGCTTCCCTTGTTTTGGGTACTTTTCGAAACCCCATGGTCGTGCCTGGTATCCACTCATCAATGGAAGTGGTCCCCCCGAATTTGAATCTAATCCCCATTTCTGGGGAATGTAAAACATAATGCCCCTCACATCGTGTGCGAGAGGCATATCGTTTGTGTATAAGGAGTAAACAAAAGAAACAAAGAAACAAAAGAAACAAAAGGAAACGAGTTCAAAGGTATCGCGTATGATGTGTACATATCAACGCATGCGAAATGTTCGGCTGGAGAGGTTGATCTGATCCATGAAATCAATTGCCAGTGATCCACCAATAATCCACATTAAATGTAATATCGATTCGATGGACTGTAATGATCTATATTTAAGCCTTCATTCAGTAAGTTTTCCTCACTCAATATGTTCTCGATTTGTTTGAAAAACCACTTTCTTATCCATGTCAATCTATTTTAGGTCCTGCATTTTGAATATCTCCAGCCATCAGTCGTAATTATACATGCATGTGCGGGTGTCGCGGAAAGGGATTTTGCACACGAAAAGCAGATTTGTAGGGCCTGTAACCCCCCTGTTACACAAAGCTTAGCATTGATCGTAGAGCAGTTTTCTACGTTTGATTATATTGACTGTAATGCACAATCAATCTTAAAAATCAAGTGTATGATTAAGCGTTAACTTTTGTGTTAGGGGACCGTAATACTAGCGTCTGTGAGGATTGCGAAAGGTCCCAATTATCGGTTGTAACAGGCCCTACAGACTCCTTTGGGAGACTAGAGCTGTGTCATGCGATTTCACTACGGAATCAGTGCGGGCACTCAAATCTGTTCAACTCTGAAGCTTGACAAAATACAAATATCAGTTGTAAGCCCATAGATCATGTAGATAAAGCTTAGATGGCATCAGATTATCAACGATACAAAACCAGAGGTATCTCTCGTTCGATAATAGGGATTTTATGCAAATGAAACGGGGAAGTATTCAAGAACACGTACAGAAAATTATTGAAAAATGCCCATCAACTGACTATAAAAACCTAGCTGGAAGGTCTTTGTCGACAATAAGAGAGCGGCAGTTTCGGAGTTGATAATTTGCGAATAGCTAGACCTATGTCGTTCGTCCAGAGTCCAAGGCGATACTGCTATTTTGATTACCTTATTTTCCACAAAGACCTCTTGGTTGTGCTTTATAACAATAGTATTTGACAATACATTTTCTATGTTCTTGAATCTGTCTAGCTTCGTGAAAGTGAGTACTCCCTATTGTGATGGTAGAAATAAAAGTGTACGATATCGTGCGCTTTATCCAATCAGGGGAGAAGGCATGGCGGAGTGGTGTGAGGCGCCTGATGAGACACGCCAAGTTGGGGGTTCGATTATTGGTCACTGCATCTATGCCCCGGCCCCGAGTAAGGAATTTAATCAACAGCGCCATAAATGGAAATGAGAAAACATTCTTAATATTAAACTATGTGTGTATTTATTTAAAAAAAAATCGGTTTGGATAATTTTTTTTATAAATCTTCTTACTGTCTTCCCCATAGGCCTAGAGGAGTCCGTAAAATCAATTGAGCTTCAGCCTATATGGTACAGATATCGCACGATATTGAGATATTTGTGCAAAGACTTAATCATGCACTGATAATTTGATCGATCTGATGATTATGAATGTTCAACATGTCTAACCAAAACCGAATGGTCACTACGATCGGTGGTGCGTCCTTATGTTTCCCTGCGACAAATTGGATATTTGGTCGTTTAACTCTATATAAACCCTTATTATTCAATTGTGAATAAATGACATCACCTCCAGGTCGTCTTGTCCTCTTCCCAACTAATAAATCTTTGCATATACCCTGCCCCGTAATATCGGGGAGTTTTCTGAATCGTAGAAAATCTGTGGTCAAAATCCCTTCGTGATAAAGAAGTCTTTGTCGAAAATCGGTGAATCAGAACAGCAGTTCGTCTGTGACTCTAAACAAATGACATACTTGCAATTTTTCGTCAGCTCCAAATCTTAATACGATCAGCTGCCCCGGATTACAAATTTTCGACAAAGGCCTCTCAGCCGTTCATTGTGATTTGAAAACTCGCTAATCGTACAATGTCATCAACAAGAGTTTTACAAGGGGTGCTATTCTTGTCGTCGTTGATTCTTAGTTCATCCATTCACTTATCACAGACAACGAAACAGTACATCCCATTTTTTGTTAAGGTGCGCGAACCCCAGATTCAGAATTCGCTGTTGGACAAGCTGCCCATTGACAAGACGCGTTTACGCAGATGTACGGAAGCTTAAAAGTGCCCCAAGAAGCCGAAATAATAGGACGTGAAGACGAGAAGATGTCATGTTCCGAATGCCCAAACCCTGACGACTCTCAGTTTGTGTATTTACGATTCGGCTTTATCTTCTAAGATTTTGGAAGGTATGTGATGACACAATAATTCACTTCCAGTATTTTACTTTTGCCCGCTATGCTACTTGATGAAACTGAACAATTTCTGTGGGTAGCAAGTCGTTGTTTTTATTTTAGTTTTGATTTTCATTAAATGCTGCAAAACTAACAACTTTTCAAGGAAATGTAAGAAATAAGAAAACAGAACATTGAGCATCAATTTAGGCGAACAAGTTAAATCTATACTATAAATTGTGCAACTGAATGACATAGGTGAATCTGAGACTTATTACATTAAAGTCTTTTACACAGTAAAGATAACATTTATCAAAAAGTTTCGATATATTTTTTATATATACATTACGCTTAAAAAGTATATAGCAAAAACAGTATTTAATTTTTACTCATAGCTTTCTATATAAAATATTTATTTGCACAGTATGCTATTACTTTCTCTATACATGCCTATCTTTGAGACAAAATATTCTACTTAACATACTTAAATCATACAATTTTGTAAATATAAGAGAAATACTACGCAACTATAGTATTTTTCAATATGTGTGTTTGATTTTTTTTTTGCAGAATCATTATTTAATCGTAGGCCCTGTACAAATCTACTGCATATCCCTATCAAACTAATTTCAAGGATGAGATAAAAACGATTAAAATTCAACTTCTTTTCCGTCGCAGGAGCCTCTGGAGCTCAATTGAAGTATCCGTCAAGGTATTAGTCATTTATACTTTTTTTATTTATTCATTCATTTATTTATTCAAGTCCATTCTCAAATATATTGAGCATATAAAAAATATCAAAAATACATAAAGAAACAAAGATACATAGTCAGATGCAAGTAAGATTTTTTTAAAGGCTAAGATTTTGGATCTTTACTATACATGCATAAAAAATGAACATGAAATGGGAAGCTGCAAAAGAACAAAGCAAAGGTTATGTCGAGGCAGTCCCTATGGACAGTAGCATATTTTAGACTTGTACTTAAAAATAAACATAATAATTAGGAAATATGATGGGATAAATTAAATTAAGATGTTGGATGGTTGAAAAGAAAGCTTTTCAGCTTGGATTCAAAGGAATTCAAATATGAAATCTGTTTAATGTTACGGGGAAGAGAATTCCAAATGCAAGGTCCTTTGAATTTAAAAGAAAAGGAAGATATATACAAGACTGATGTAATTTCAAAGTAATTTTTTTTACATATTTTAAATCATCTATGTCAAACCTTATCCAATTGAAGTGAAATCTATGTAATAATCTTTGTAATCCATGTAATAAATCATTAAAGGGATGCTCCGGGCTGAAAATAATATGATATAAACAGATGAAGAAAATCAGACGAACAAAACTCTAAAAATTTGATCAAAATCGGACAAGGAATAACAAATTTATGGCATTTTAATGATTTTTATTATTCCGGTAAAACAGTTCTATGCATTTCTTCATGAATATTCAATGAGCAATTTAATGGTGTCATATTCTCACTAGTTCTTTTGTATTTTATTATATGAAATTAGGTTTATTGTTTTCTACCAAGAACTGAAAACATTGGATTGACAGCTGAGGTAATGCACTAGATATTCAATGCTGCAAATTATTTCACTATAAAGGAGACACATTGTTCACACGTGTAAGAAATGACACAATTTCATATGATTTCATGTACTAACACAAGAAAAAAAGGAAAGTGGGGATGTGACATCATCAGCCCATGTAAAATGAATATTCATGATGACATGCATCTTTACAAAATATTGCTAAGCATTTAAAATTCAATAACTTCGTTATTTGTTATCTAATTTTGATGAAATTTTCAGCACTTTGCTTAGTGAACTTTACGCTATTTGTTATTTTCATCCCGGAACATCCCTTTAAGTGAACTGCTATAGACACCGTTGCAACATTTTGCGGCGCTCTCTTGAGCTACCAGACGTTGTTGCTGACGCGACATACTCATATAATGTTCGCCGATCACTTTTCAGTCGCTAATCTCTGGTGATTAAATTCGCGCACTGTTTGATCTTTGCAGATTTCTTACATAATATATCCATTCTCCACACTCAGTGAGCATAACTTATGCTAAGACCCCCCCATCAGACGGCAATTTTACGTTTTTGTATACGGTTTGGAGAAAATTTTAAAGGGGCTGAATTCCCCTCTCCCGATTTAGCAGCCCCTGATTCGATCGACACCCGATCAAGATATTCTCTCCCAGGTCTTCATAGATTGGCAATGCGATCAAGGGTGGATCTACCTTGGTCGGTGCGGTGTCAATTATGGTCAGTTCCCGCTCATTTGACATTTTCAAATATTTCAGGTAAAAACTAGGTAACCAGGGCATTGGCGGCGGAAGCCACAAATTTTAGGAGGGGACAACCCAAAAAATGTTGACAAGCAAAAAAAAAAGAAAAAAAAGTTTTTCAACCCAAAAATTTTAGGGGGGACGTAGGAAAATAATTGACAAGCAAAAAAAAAGGTCATCAACAACAAATTTAGGGGGGACCGTCCCCCCCTCCTCAAATTTAGGGGGGACACGTCCCCCCCCGCTTCCGCCGCCTATGAACCAGGGTGTTGGCGAACGAGGTAGACTTATGCCGATCATGGTAGCTTTGACCTCAATTTCCTTGCCAATTACTCAAGCAGTGAATTGGTAACAACCGCGTTAATTTTGTTAGTCATGATAATGACCCTTTGCATAAAAATGAACGAAGAAATATCTTTGATGAAAAATTGAAAACCAATTAGTTTCGCTCGACTATACGAAGAGAGAAGCCGCTGGGGGGAGCAATAGTTGCCCCGGTTCCCAATTTTGGCGGTATCTGTAAAAGAAGAAAAATAAAAGTTAGATCAATCAGTCCAATTTACAATACTTTAAGAGAAACAATACATTTCAATTCAATTTCCCGATTCAAATCAATTAATGGCTTAATGCGTATAAGAATCTACTACACAGCAAAGGCTGAAATTAGCATGTTTACAAATTTGTTTTACAGTTTCTTCAAGTAATAGTATCAATTATAACTAATACAGATTTTGATTATATGCTAGAATTAATTAAGATGTACATTAATATTATCATATTCAAAAATATCAAAGAGTAATTGTAGACAGGGATTCAATTCAATTCAAAATTGAATGCATATACATTTTGTGCAATAAAAAAAAATCTGCTATCGACGAAAAGCTTCCCTTTGGAATGTTCCTATTCCATAGACTTACCAGTGTGTTTTATTATTTCATTTTTGTTCATTTTATTGGATTTTATTTTTATTTTATCTTTAACAATTATTTTATTTTAGTTATTAATTCCTTCATTATTTATTTTTGTTGGGGTGGCTGGCTATTAGCCTCCCCAGTGAAGCATTTAAATAATGTTTCGTTTCTGGGGACTCAATATCCACAGCAGTGGTGTAATGAGCCAAAGAATTAAGGGGGCACAACTTGACGATGTGTGAAACTTCGAAAACGTTGAAACAATTTTGAATCGCCTTTTTAGATTGAAAATTTAATTTTGTGGTAAATTTTGACGTAAAAACAAATAATATAATTTCCCCTTTTCCCTTTGCTTTTCTTTGTTCTCCCTTTTCTTTCTTCTTTTTTTTTAATTTGGTCTTGGAATTTTTTGTCCCATCTGTATACGACAGGAATTTACAGGCTATATAAAATTCGGGTAACCTTCATGAGGGAACTCTCAATTTCCTGCCTACAGCCCTTTACATTGGCATGTACCTTTTGATAGACATTAAATAAGACCCTCATTTCAGTTCAAATCGTCCGTTTAATTCACTGAAACTCTAGAGTTCAGTGGTTTAATATGAAAAGCGCCATTTTCAATAAAAATAGAAGACGTATATAAACTCACCTGGGTTTGAGGGCAGGTCTCGATCCGGTATTTCTGCAGAATTCTAATGACGACAATTTTAATTTCCATCACAGCAAACCTCATCCCGACGCAGCTCCTAGGTCCTAATCCAAACGGCATCCAAGCGCATGGGTGGTGCTTTTCACGATTTTCTTTGCTGAATCTGCTCTCATCAACAAAAGTTTATATCGAATGTTAGTTTGTAACATAGTTATCATTTTGTTTGGAAAGATGCTTTCCCAACTATCATAGTAGGCTTTTTCTTCCATCTAACAATTAGTCAGTCACTGTCTTGGTGTAAGGTTCTTTGACTCTTTTTTTTCTCGTGATACTGACGTCCTAGCAATCTAGCATTCATCGAAATTTGTGATCATTCAAAAAAATTTATCAGTCAATGTTCGAATAAAAAAACACAACGAAAATGTAAACAATCTGCCAAGTTGGAGCACGCGGAGGTTATGTGCTTTGGACTTTTGAACAAGTGATGGAAAACATAGTCAGATTAGCTCAATAATGATACTTATTTAAAGACAAAGAAAACGAATGTTGAATCAACGTTGAATTGAATTATATTTATTCGATAACATTAAAAATCAACGCCATAAGCACAAAGTTGTTTGAAATAAACAGTCAACATCTCTAAAAAGCAAAGTACTGTCTTCAGAAGTCATAGCATTTATCCTTATATTTGATGTTATGTTTACAACTTGTATCATGCCTCACTTTTGTTTCTAGAGTACGGCGCGCCGCGGCGCCTCGAGTTATATCAATTCTTTCGCCGCGTCAAGAATACATGAAAAATCATTCTCATTTTATAATCTGACACATCTTTCATCAGATTTGATCTGTTTCTCAAGAACCTTTGGCGTTTTAGTGTTCTTGCTGATATTATAAGACTTGGGAATTGGAATGGATGTGCTGTAAATCATGGGAGATATGATGTGCTTCCTTATACATGATGATAATGTGCTTACCTGTCTGGATCAAATACTTCCGGGTCAGGCCACAAGATTGGGTCACGATGGATGCTAAACAAAGGAATGAAGATTCGCATACCCTTTGGAACAGTAAATCCGTTGACAACAAATGTCTCGTTAGCAACACGATCGATGCTGTAAGATTGGAATATTATATAGGGAAGTTAAGGGCGTCTACAGTAACAGCGAAAAAAAAAGCTGGGTCGGGTTTTTTCAAACAAGCACAGAATAATTAAAACCACAAAACAAATGCCATTTACCCACAAGTAAACAACAACAAACATTTCATATTGATATAAAAATCATCATTCTGTTTTGTGCAGGGGTCTATTTGTTGAGGTTTTATGTTTTTCTTGATTTTATAACACTGTTTTTTTAAACAACCATAATTTTAGCACATCTGATGACAATAGAAAAAATCTTGTTCTACTCTAGTGCTTATAACCACCAGATCATGAAGTTACTGCTATGTTGTTGAAAGTCAGAAGATAGCCTACGTCGTGGCGCCAACTTCACTATTTGATTTTCTCGAAAGATGTGAAATTTTCACGTGCGTGCTGCGTCCGCGCCACGTCAATGTGAAGTTTTTTTTAGTGTCCGGTGTACCAACTGCGCGCAGAAACGGTAAGTGCTGCGTCGAAACGGTTCCCGCTACGTTCTGACTACATCCAGCAGATTACGCGACTTACTTGTCTCGTATATTTGGACGTAGCGCCAACTGATACCCCCATTACATCAACGCTACGTCCATGCAGTTCTTGCCGCGTCAAGGAAAAATGGCCATGGCGCAGTAGGAACGGCTACAGCGTACTTACAGCATAGCTAGAACTGTTTTGATGTAGCATAGTCTGCATGGTCTCTGGAGACCAATTTTCCGCCACGTGGGCTTTGAACATGTCCAAAGTCCACGTAGCGGGAGCACCGTCTGAACAGTGCGTAGTAATGACGCCATGAGGACCTACTAACAAATCCAACAACATAGCATAAATGTAGAGTACACGGGAAGAACGTGGCAACAACTCTGTCCATGTCTACTGCAACTGCTACTATGAGGCCATCGTGCACACCCACTTGGCGCTACGTCCAAATAGAGGAAGGTACAAGAATTCGGGCAAAATGCTGGATGTATATAATCAGAACGTATAGCAGGAACAGCTTCGACGCAGCATTGACCGCTTTTGTGCGCAAAATAAACCTAGTGGGAACTTCACAAGGTCTTGGCGAGGATGTAGCATACACTTGACAATTTCACAATTTTGAGAAAATCAAATGTAGTAAGCGCCGGGTGCTAGATCTTCTTCGGAATTTCAACAACGTACCGGGAACTTCACCTGATCTGTAGGACGTAGCGACAACCGAATGTGCGTGGTGACCGCGCAGTAGACATGGACAGAGTTGTTGCTCGTTCTATCCGTTCCACCACGTCTACGCTATGTCGTTGAAGCTATTAGTTGTCATTGCTGCGTCGTTAGGCCCCCATCTCACTAGGATGGCGATCATGGCGACCATGGCGATCTGTCTAAATCCCGCAAAGCGTAGCAGAATCGTCCTCGAATTCTATTTTTAGCCTGCGAGGCGATTGCACTACAACTTCACTGCGACGGACCTGCGCTGAAGGCGATGGTAATACGCTGGTAGTACGACGCTGCCACTCTCTTGCCACGATTTGAGGCAGATGTGATGCGCTGCTTCTGCGATCAAAGCGACCGTACAACGAGGCCCATACGCTAATTAGGACCTCGGTACGGTGGTGCTACGAATGGAACGATTGTGTTACGTTCATGATTTTTTTTTTTTTTTTTAGTAATCTTTTATTCTCTTCTCTCATAAAACACAATTGAACATAGTAAAATATAACGTTCATTACAAAGTTTGATTTGAACTTACAAATATGGTTACATTTGACAATTCTTAACAAAAATGAATTTAAACAATGTCATAAATAAATTCTAAATCAATTCAATTTGTTGTAAGTGTCTGATGTACATTCTTTTCTCTTACATTTTTATATATACATAATACATATGTTAATTGAAGCGAAAAAAAGTACAGCCTAAAATCAAATTATTCACCATTTATCACAAAGAAAACTCTGTAAAGAAACCTGTAAGTTTATTAAAATATGGGATTTATGAGAGAAGAATTACTATTGATAATCTTCGGACCTTCCCGCACACTCACATCCCACCCCCATCACACTCAAACCGATTCACGCACAAACACCCCCTGCCCACACACCCTTACACACACACACACACACCCGCACACATACCCTCACACACACATACCTCCACCAGATCAAATGCATTTCATCTGTCCGCATAAGTGTTAAGGCAGCTGTCATGAAAATAAGTGCATATCATGCATTTATTAAAAACAAAAACAAATGGATTCTGAGTGCCTCGTCATCGTGAAGTGTGAAAGTAGTCCCACTTCCTCAGGTGACCGGATAATTTTCCACGTGCCTCTGCTATTCTTTTTTCCTCCTTTTCATTTTCCAATATCTTTTTCCTTATCTCTTGAGGGGTTGGGGGTCTTCTTTTAGCCTTACTATACTCAAAGATCATAAATTTGATTAGAAAGATAATATGATTTAGTAATTGTTCCTTCCCTATATCAAAAACCTTAACTCCAATATGAATATCCTTCCAATTAACATTTTCTATTTGACGTAATTTAAATAAACAACCACAGTCTTTCCATAAAGTTTTTATGTATTCGCAGGTGAAGAATATGTGCTCATATGTCTCTTCACATTTGCCACAGAACGAACATA
This sequence comes from Lytechinus variegatus, assembly GCF_018143015.1. Lineage (NCBI taxonomy): Eukaryota > Metazoa > Echinodermata > Echinoidea > Temnopleuroida > Toxopneustidae > Lytechinus > Lytechinus variegatus. Next base: position 38,327,645 of record NC_054742.1, on the reverse strand, counting down.
GATTATGTGTTGATAATTTAAATCTAAACAAATATTTTTTAGTATATACAAGTTCATACAGCAATTTAAATTGAAACTCCCTTAACTTGCTATTTAAGGTAGCTACCCTAGGTCTTAAAAATATTGTATCAGTATCTTTTTCAGAAAAGTCATATATTCTTTCAATGTTTTTAACAGCGCATGACCTCTCAGATTTCATGTTTAACAAAGCTTCATAGATTTTCTTTGATGTAACATTAGCTATTGTGTTCACATTTCCATGAAACATAAATTCGAAATTTAAAGCTGTGTCCCTGCATGTGTCTGTTTTCTTCAAGAGACATTTCCACGTTGCTGGAATATTTTTATATACTGTGTGGAGATATTCTATCTCATCTTCTTTTAATCCCATCCTCTGGAAGGCTCTAGATGATTTAAAATTACCCCTGTCATCAACTAAATGATGTATTTTATAAATATTTCTAAGAAATAAGCTTTCTTCAAATAGCATATTTCCGTCCAAACGTATAAATTTATTATTAAAGAATATCTCATTTCTTTTTGACGTTTCCTTTTTAAGCAATATTTCTTTCGTAGCACCCCATATTTCCAACAAACTTATGTAAAAGCTTGGTAGGGACAATCTGCACAAATTTAAAGATATGTTACTAAAAAGTATTAGTAAGCCTCCAAAATTACGTGTCCTATTTATAAAAAATCGTTTCCATCCTATTTTCGAATCTCCGAGTATGAGTCTCTTTAACCACACAATCCTTTGTGCAAATACAAATAAGTTAAAATCTATCATTCTAAGCCCTCCTTTTTCGTAATCCATGCACATAATGTTCCTTTTTATTTTGTCTTTCCCATTCCATAAAAATTCAAACATTAACGTTTCAATATCATGAAAAACCCAAGGTGGTACTGGGGTGAGTGACGATACAAAAATTATTTTCGAGAGTGCAAATGTTTTCAACAATTGAATTTTTCCCATTAGAGTGAGATCTCTCTGTTTCCACCAATTCAACAAATTTTTAATTTTGCTTAAGATCTCTTTATAATTTATCCTTTCCTGTACCTCCACATCCAATGAAAAAGTTATACCCAATATTTTAATGACTTCTACTACTTTACCAAAAGGCATTCTAACGTTTTCTTCGGAGAGGGGGCCTAACAGCAAAATAAAGGTTTTGTCTTTATTTATTCTCAAACCTGATATTTTTTCAAAATTTTCAAAGGTTTTTTCTATGTTATCTATTGATAACGGATCTTTTATGAAAAGGGTCATATCATCTGCATAAAGTATTTGTTTAACTTCAAAATCACCAAAGTGAATTCCACGTATATCGGAATTTTTACGAATCGAATGAGCTAAGACCTCGATACATAAAATAAATAGGGAGAGAGCGGGTCCCCCTGCCTTACCCCCTTTTCAACGCAGAAATACCCTGTAGATATGCCTCCATTAAAAACACAGCTTGAGGCTTTATTATATAATGTTTTAATCCACCTACACCAAGATGCTCCAAAACCGAACTGACGTAAAACATTTTGTAAAAATACGTGGGACACAGAGTCGAATGCTTTTTCAAAGTCTATTGCCATTAAATAGCCCGGAATATTATTTTGTTTCGTATAAAAAAATCATGTCGTCTATTAACCTTACTGCCTCTCCTATATTTCTGTCATTTATATATCCAACCTGATCAATATGAATAATTTCATGCAATACTTTTTTAATTCTTATTGAGAGAGCTTTTGCTAAAATCTTATAGTCGACATTCAGTAATGAAATTGGCCTGTAATTCTTAGTAAACAAAGGGTCTTTTCCGTCTTTCGCAAACATAATAATAACTGCTTGTTTTTGATGTGCCGAAAGTTCCCCCTTAGAAAAAGATTCATTTAAAGCGTCTACTATCAAATCTCCTATTATAGACCAAAATACTAAATAGAATTCAACACTAAGCCCATCGTTTCCCGGTGTTTTATTAAGTTTCATTTGTTTTAAAGCTTCCAAACATTCACCTTGAGTTACTTTTCCTTCACAAATGTCTCTTGAAGCCGGTTCTAATTCCGGTATATCTTGAAAAAAGGTATCTTCCATAATCTCGTATTTTTCGCCTTCCTGTTGCGAGTATAATTTACTGTAAAATCTTTGTATTTCCTGAATTATTTCATTTTGATTAAAACTGATTTTTCCTTCTATCATTAGTTTACGTATTACTGTTTTTCTTTTATTAGATTCCATCAGTTGAGTAAAATACCTTGTATCTCTTTCACCACTTTCATAATATGATGCTCTAGATCTTACCTTCACTCCCTCATTTACGTAATTATAAATTGCTTTTAATTCATTTTGTTTACCTTCTAATAATTCTATTTTTTGCCTGTCTACCTTTCCTAAAAGATCGTTTTCTAAAATCAATATTTCTTTCTCCAAAATCTTTATTTTTTCCTTCCGTATCTTAGCCTTTTCTTTAGAATATTTTCTTGTAAAACTGCCAATTTTCATTTTTAGAAAATCCCAGAGAACTCTCTTATCTGCAATTTCTTCTTTAAATTCTTCCTTCAATCTTAAAATTTCCTCTTTCATCTTTTTCTTAAAATCTTCATCGTTACATAAACTATTATTGAATTTCCAGTAAGAACTTTTAAATTTTAAATCAGATGGCAGATTATAGCAATGCAACTGAACTGCTGAATGATATGGTGCTAAGGATGGAAGTATTTTACAATTTGAAATAATCTCTTCTAAAGTTTCTGATACAAACCAATAGTCCAATCTACTTTGCATGAAAGGGTTCATTTGTTTGTAGGTATATTGTTTTTTAATTCCATTTCTTTTCCTCCATATATCTATCAATTTATATTCAATCAAAAAATCATTGAAAAGAGATTCAAATTTGGAATTCATATTTTGCTTACAAGTACCCCTATAATCTAGGTCTTTATCTCGTATCATATTGAAATCTCCTCCTATTATTATGGGGTAATTATTCTCATTTATTCTTTTTAATGTTGTATTGAGCTTCCTCAAAAAAGTTATTTGCTCCGATTCTTTCCCTCGAACTGGGAAATAAACGTTTGCTAAAACTAAATCAAACCCCTGTATGTTGCATTTCCAAATTATAAACCGACCTTCTTCATCAGCAATGACTTTTAAAACTTGGGCATCTAGCTTAGCATCTACAAGTATACTAACTCCTTTACTATGACTCGTACCATGACTGAAATATATATTTCCAACCCATTGTTTTTTCCACCTCTCTTCGATATCTTTCGTACTAAATGTCTCCTGTAAAAATACAATATCTGAACGTTTATCACGACACCAATCAAAAATTTTTCTCCTCTTTGATTCTTCTCTTATCCCTTTTACATTTAGAGAGATGAAATTACAATCAATGGATATCTTACTAGTGCTACACTCCATATAAATTATTTATAGGTAATAATATACTTGTCCACATTTTACTGCTTCTAAATACTGACGGCGAGGCACTTTCAAATACACATCTGCTATCCTTGATCCTAACATCATTTTCACTGAGACGTCCACACCCATGCGGACAGAGAGATACATAACAAACAATAACCATACATTCCCCACAAAGACACACCTCCCAATTCACACACAACAAAGGGAATCGCCATAGTGTCGTAAGCATTAGAACTTAACCTATAATTCCCGTATTCGCCCCCCCCCCGACACCTAGGAAAATGAATTTAAACAACAAAACGACAAAAAACATTAAAATGAAAGGAATCAAATGCCAAAATATAAAAAAGAAACCAATGCAAATATATGAGACATTATAAAGAATTGAAATTAAAAACCAAAATAATTTGAACTAATATCAATTATCTTTCTTTTTTTTTCTTTTGTATATTATTTGCAATATCTTTAATCATGTTAATAAACATGACATGCACGTTTCTAAAAAAAGAATAGATTTCATTTTTTTCAAAAAAAGGGCATCAGACCCGACAGATTATGACCTGTACCCGCTAACGATCCCTTTCCATTCTCACTATAAACCCCATGTCAGGGGCTACTTCCCCTTTAATAATTGTATCCCATTAAAAATATTCTCGATACAATGATTACCTTTCAAAAAAGCACAATTTTAAATTGACGACATCTTCGCATTCATGAAAGTTAGTTTTCCCAGGGTAATAATGAGGCGAAGTATTAATAAAGAATTAATTATAAACAAAACATAAAACAATGCACCTTTACGCTTGAAAGGCCGTTTTGTCAACGGTTTCCTGACTATATCTTAATCGAAATATAGGACATCCCCCTACAATAAGCTTTTTTATCCACCATCTTATCTGTTTCCTTCCTTTGTTATTGAGATATATCAGGTATATACAAAATAGTTTAAGCGGCTACTATTCGACATACTTCATCAGTATGCTTAGTTAAAAAAAGAAAAGGCTAACCATTTGTTTACCATTTATTTCCTCATTAAGTCAGCTCACTTGCCTAAAGCCCCCTTCCTAACTAATCATCAGGACCAAGGTTTGTTGTCATCATACCGGACTTAATCTTGTGAAAGAGTAACAATATCACACCCAAGGGCCCAAGTATCTATTTATTCCATTCTCAAAAAATCTGCTTCAATCTCGCGACCAACAACAGCACATAAGAGCCTGCTCAAGTTAAATTAACAAGAGGGCATTAAGGCATGATACCCCGGCATAATACCAAACAAATATTTTCCGACCCACCCTTGACGAGTGGCATGTATATGAGGTACACAATATATTAACTTCAAGCATTGATCTTCAGTTTTGAACGACCATAGTGGCATTCCGATGCAGTATATCTGACCACTCGTAACAATGTGGAATTTTCCCAGTCGAGTGAATGCAATGTGACTATCACTTAAAAAAACAATTAAGATAAATTTATACCCTTTGACAATTCACTCTTAATAATATGTTCAAAACTGTGGAAATACGACAGTATGCCTGATCAACTGAGTGTTGCCAAGTGGCATGTTTGAAACGTGTAACGAGCGATCAAACAACCGAGAAAATATGCCTAATCAATATAACACTTGACATAGCAACGATACCATTTATCTTGATTAATTCAATCAAGTTCAATTAACCATTAGGCATTTAGGCATGATGCAAAACAGTCGTTTTCCTATTCACCCTTGCCGAGTGGCATGTGTGAAAGAGGTACACATTGTATTAACCTCAATCATTGTAACTTTTAGAATGAACATAATGGCATACCGATGGAGATATCAGCTCCACTCTTACAATAATTGGAATGTGAAATTCTGGTGTACAAAGTATAAATACGGTATTGTGTCAAATCTTTTTCTAACCGACACTCCACCCTGATAACTGTGAAAATTTGGATGAATAAAAAAAATGATCATTTAGTTTTAGTTAATACAAGGCACGCACAATTTGCGGAATGACATGACTCTGTATAAATTCCGTTGGCCAATGTTTAAATGACCAAAAATAATCAGAGTAACAATTCCATTCACAATAATGTGGAATTTCCCTTGTCAAGTGGAATGTAATGTAAACTATCATTAAAACAATTAAAGTAATTTTATACCTTCTGACATTCCACTCTTAATGAAAATATATTCAAAACTGGCGAAATACGGACAATAAGGTATACATGTTCAACTGAGTGTTGCCAAGTGGCATGTGTAAAAACGTAACATGCGATCAAACAAAAAAAGTGCCTAATCAATGTTGCACTTGACATAGCATCGATTTCATCGTAATTATTTCAACCTTGAAGTTCAGTAAACAGTCAGGCATCAAGGCATGATGCAAAACAATGATTTTTCTATTCAACCTTGCTGAGTGGCATGTATATAAGAATATAATACAATGTATTAACATCCAGCATTGTAGCTTGTCTTTTTGATCGAACATAATGGCATACTGATGCATGATATCAGACCCCCTCTTACAATAATTGAGATGTGAAATTCTGGTATACAAAGTATAATACGGTATCGAATGAAATCTTTTTTAAACCGGCACTGTACCCATAAATGTGAAAGTTTGGATGAATAAAAAAAAAAAAAAAAAAAAAAAAAAAAGTCCTTAATTTTAGTCAATGCAAGGTACGCATAATTGACTGATACTTGCGGAGTGGTCAGTAGCGGACCGCGACCCGGACGAGACTAAGCACTGGGGGGGGGCACTGCATTGTCTGTGAACAATGCCGCCCCCCCCCCCCCCAACGCCTCGCGTCCTCCGGGCCACGGTCAGCCACTGAATATGTATAAACTCCGTTGGACAATGCTTGAATGCAAGCTTTTATGACATTCTTTAAAGCCAATTTATACCATCTGCTATCCAGCCACTCTTTAAAGCCAATCTACCATCCAGCACCCCGCCCTAAAAAAACATTCGTATTCAATTTGGGATGGACAAAAATAATCAGCGTAACAATTCTATTCGCAACAATGTGGAATTTTCCCTGTCAAGTGGAATGTAATGTCGACTATCATAAAAACAAATAAGGTGATTTTATTCCTTTTGACATTCCTTTCATAATGAAAACAAATTACAAAAGCTGGCTAAATATGAACAGACATTCAGGTATGCATGATCAACTGAGTGTTGCCAAGTGGTATGTGTAATAATGTAACACGCGATCAAAATAATAAAAAAAAGAACCTGACCAACATAGCACTTGACATAGCATCGCTTTCATTGATCGAAATTATTTCAATCAAGTTGAGTTCAGTGAACAATTAATCATTAAGGCATGATGCAAAACAATCATTTTCCGATTCACCCTTGCCGAGTGGCTTCTTTTGTTATTCTTCTATAAACCAATACAAATTGAGATTTGGTATGAGAAGAACTGCTATAACCATGTGCCATTTATTAAACTAGCATTATACGTGATAAAGGAATGAAGAAAAGGAAAATCAATAAAATAAATGGTAGAATACTTAAGATTCCATATAAAATAGCGTCGTTTTAATAAAAAAAACTAAAACAAAATAAAGCAGATTTCTTGCCTCTCAATTAGCTGGTTACATTCAATAACGTTAATGGAGCTATTCAAATTGCCCATGCTAATTTGTTTAGAGCCATTGTAACATATAGCTCTATTCAAATAATGTTCTCTGCCAATTAAAGCTATCTGCCTGAAGCAAATCTTTCTATTCCTTCATTTTTTTTGTTTCATTGAATATGTAGATCAATAACCATTAATAAAATTTCAAACATTCTAATTGTTGGAAGAGTCATCCCGTGTGCTTATTATAAAAACAAACAAACAACCAAACAAAAACAAAAACCTGGGATGTGCGATAGAAAAAGACGTAATACATAGTCACCAGCAATGATGCAAAATTGTAAATGCACACAGAGCTATTCATCCTGTCTATTACCTTCTCTAGCAATATTTATTCTTTTATGAAACTGATTTAAGGTTATGCCTTTAAATTAGACTAAGAAGATTTACTGTCATGTGCATTCCATTCCTTTTTTTTTCTTTCTACCCCCTTTTTGGGGCTAAAAGTGGTTTAGTGAATGAGCCAAGAGCTCCTTGAGAAAACCCTTCATACCTTGCAAATTCATGCTCAAAATTAATTAATTGTAAGTTAGGTAATATTTGTGTACCTATATATCTTTTCCACAAAATCATAAAGAAAGGGTGATTGTTCCATCAACGTCTTCTAGTTTCTTCATTCTAGATAAAGATTCTTCTTGTTGCATGAAATATCTTTAATAATCAAAATATAAGCCCTGTTGCTTTTCACTTTTGAAACGCTTCATCTCCTTTCCTTCCTTAAAAAAATAGTTTTTAGTATTAAACTCGTTCTCCATCCAGCAGTGATCAATGTTGATAAGAGTGCACAATATTTGTTCTCACACCACGCTTTAGTTATTGCTGTTATATTTTCCTGTCTTCTTTATCCTGCATTTCTCTTGCTTTTTTGGTTTGAATAGGAATATACCATTCTTCAATCATCCTCATTGCATCTTCCACAAATAATGAAACAATTTTGCTTTCAGTTGACTCGCAATTTGTTATGAAATATTTATCAAACCAAATTCTTATCAGTTAAACGGTTTAAATGATGTTTAGAAGGGTCTCACTTAGCGAAAAACCTCTTTAACTCCGTTGTCTAGAAAATTAAATGCTTAGTGTAAGCGAATGTAAACATAAATGATACTTATCCAAGCTTTTCTCCTTGCAATCTCATAGCGCCAGTTGCTTATTCCGGGAGATTATGCTCTGCACCAGCAGCTACCTGAAGACGTATTCCTGGGTTACCGGGATGTGTCTCCGTAGGAAGTGGCCGAATGAACGCATGTTGCCTCTCCCGTGGCACATAAACTCGATCGATGTACAACTTCCAAGGTTCGCTTCGGGAGAAATAAGCCATCTTACCTGAAGACCGGGCTGCCTTTAAGGCTGGCAATTGAGCTCGTTGACGTTCTCTTATTCGCAGTGGGAGATCCTCTGTAATAAACATGTGTGAACCTTTCAAATTCTTCGCCTTTTGAAACACAGCAGCGCGATCTTTATATCTCAAAAATCTTGCAATGATGGGGCGCGGTCTTCTGGTAGAGTTGATCCGATGGGCTCGTTGAAATTCAATCCTATCTGCAACCGCTCTATCAAATCTAAGGTGCTCCACAAAAAAGTCCCGTAAAAGGTTCTCCACATTTTCCTCTTGATTACCTTCTGCTATTCCGTGGAAAAGTAAATTTTCCCGATTAATGTATGCCTTGAGACTGTCAATTTCCTGGTTGACTATTTCCTTATCCTCCTTTATTTTCTGCTGAAGTTCTGAAATACTTTGTTCATTAAAAGTGACCGAATTCACAACATCGTTAAGTTTTTCTTCAAATTTCTTTATTTTGGCTTCAAAGTTAAGTTCCAAAACTTGAATTCTATCTAGAACCTTTCCTATCTCCTCTGCTAACAGATTCTTAATGGCAGGCAAGAGAGCAGGTCCTTCTGGACTAGAGCCGGTAGATGGTCGGGGGCGTTTCCCGCCTTGTTTCCCTCGATGACCGCTCGACATTTTCGTAGTTCCCGATATCTTTTCCAACTTCAAATATCCACGTTACGTAATGGGAGAGAGGAGGCGAACCTGCGATACGTGTCACTCTCTGACGAACATGCTCCGAATGGGCTCTTGAAACGATGGGCTCTTGAAACGATTTCAAGCAATCGGCATATCGCGGCACATGAGAATTTTTCAGTCGATTGCCAACCTCCGACCAGGATGGATGTCCAGAATTTGGTTGGACTTATACATCTTAGCATTATACAACAACTTCAATTAGAAGTTGAATACGAGGACCTGATACGAGGACAGTAGAAGGAGGAGGCCAAAAAGATACTGGGTCCGATCCTGGCTGTCACTTAAGTCATAATATACAATATATATTAAAATTTCACTCAAAAGATGTCGATGAGCCTAATAGTTAATGAGGGATGCATCCAGAATTTGATAAAAGAGCATAAAAATGTTTTATATTTTGTTTATTTTTTTCCACAAAAGTTTGTCACTCAAAATTGTTAGGTAAATTCCTTTCAAATTTGCTTTCAAGAAGTAGTCTACTGATGTGAGAGCACTCATAAGGGGGGGGGGCACAATGCCAGAATCCCCATAAAGTGTGCTTTCCCAATCAATACATCAGTGGTCGAATCATCAAAATTTTAATATTGTTTACTGTCACTGTAGTTAGAATTCATTCTATTTTTAAAACATATTCAATTTATATATTTTTGCGGAGGTAACCCGTTTCGTCATCAAGACATGCGAGCGTCTTTTGTTCTCTCTTTCAAGCTGGCTCAGCAGTTAGATTTTCATCCTCCTACTATACCTCCTCCTCCTCCTCCTCTTCCTCGACCACCACCATAACCTCTTGTTCGCTTCCTCTCGGACCGTCGGCATAACAGATTGGGCAGCTTTCCTTTTTTGGTCCTTTTTCTGGGAAGTATATTTGAAAACGTCGTGGTGTCGCCTCGTAATCTGTTGAAAATGTGATAATCCGCTACCATCGGCACGTTGTTTCATAGCAGCGCAGACGGTCGCTGCTCAATCGCTGGCCAGTCATCAGCGGCGCAGCAAAAGCGCAACGCGAATGCCTGCAGCGGGCTGAGAACGTGTGCCACATGCCACCCAACGGGAAAGCGTCGTGGTGGAAACGGTGTGAAGCGTGTCGAGCGCAAGGCAGTCGCCTCGTAAACGGAAGCAGCGTAGCAGAATTGTCTTGGGAACGGGCCTGAAAAACACGGGCGATCGGTGCCGCTTTTAATGCGCTTCTACTACGCTTTGTGCGTTGGAGCTTCGTTACAACTACGAATATGTCGTTTGTAATACGCTCTTGACTCGATTATGACGCGCTTTAGAACCTCCGCGATCTCGCTACGTAAGTTTTGAACATGTTCAAAATTTTGTGGCGACCAGGAAGATGGTGGCGATCCTTGCCGCTTCAGAAAAGATCAAGGTACGACGGAGAAGATTGAAAAGATCAAGCCACGTTCAAGCTACGATATACCACGCTTTGTCGATTTTTGACGATCGCAGCGGAATCGCCATCTAGTGAGATGGGGGTATTACTACGCACAGTTCAGACGGTGCTCCTGCTACGTGGACTTTGGACATGTTCAAAGTCCACATAGCTGAAATGGGTCTGCGGAGATTATGCAGACCATGCCACGTCAATAGTAGTTCTCACTACGCTCTCAGTGCGCTATAGCAGCTCCCACTGCGTCATTGCCATTTTTCATTGACGTAGCGTTGGTATAAAGGGGTGTATTAAAGACTACATGACTTACAGCGAAACATTTTTAAAAGTGGGGGTTCGGCCAAAAGTGTGTGGTTGTTGACCATGCAAAAAAATAAATCAGATGGTCGTAGGCTTCGGAAAAATGGGAAGGGGGCTGAAGTCCACCAGTAGTCCCTCCCCTTCCCGGTTCCACAGCCCTTGACTTAGATTATGTGCTTTGATCAGTCTGGAAACAATTATAGTTCGTATGTCATATTACCGAAGATGAACATATATCATGGTGGTTGTCAGGTTAAGTGTTCTGACAGAGATAAATCATACAAAGATAGCGGTGATTGATTTGAGACTGGCCTTGGCGATACATTTTACCGGCCTCGGACTTTTTCTCGGACCGCTATAAAACGCAAAAAGGCTAACGGGGGATTTTTTTTTCCCGCTCCATAATTTCACGGTTTTGACTCCGTCCCTGTAAACGTATAAAACAGTTCTTATTTCTAAGCAAGAGCACTCTAAAAAACGAAGAGCTAATTTAGCTCTTCAAGAGCGTGTATAGTGACTGCACTTCGGAGTGCGGATTTTTTTTTCGTTCAAATTTGAACTAGGCAAATCAGCACTCCGAAGCGCAGTAACTATACACACTCTTTAAGAGCTAGATTAGCTCTCCGCTTTTTACAGTGTGGGAGGGGGCGGGGTAGAGAAAATGTTAATTACATAGGGGCTGATGGGTAGATGCGAAGTGTCTCACTGAAGACTTGATCAAGGTAGGACATCTTCGAGATTGATTGATAGCCAACATCCTCCACGGAAGAAGCCACGTCGTCGATTTCTTCAACAAGTCTGTCTTGTACATCGGGATGTGTAGCAAGAAGGTATAGCATGAATCCGGCCGCAGTGCCTGTTGTCTCGTAACCAGCCAAGAAAAAGACTAGAGCCTGGTTGGATTTAATTAAATATGAATATTATGTGAATTTTAATCAACCAGGCAAGCCTTTTTAAGGATTTTCTAATCAGTAACTGGAGCAAATGTTCTGCAATTCTAAAGTAATTGATATAATTATGGTTTATAGATTTCTCGGTTCTTGACATTTTGTTGTTAGAATAATAAATCTGTTGTTCTCTTGCGCATATATCAAATACTATCATGGTTGTTGTTTTCTCGTTAATGAATTACAGAGAGTAAGAGTAATTAAGGATGCTATTCACAGACAGTCTGATTACTATAATTTTTTTTTTTGGGGGGGGCTGACTTTTGTTTACCTGGCTTATTACTTCGCTTTCATTTAAGGTGCTTTTCCTGGCAGTTTTGTTTACTAGTCCTCGCTGAGCAAATGCTTCGTCACTGGGGTTACCGTCATCTTCCGTTGTGTCATTCGTGTGGTTGGATGCCTTTCCCTCATATGAATTTATGAGAAGCTGAAGATAATCGATTTTCTAATCAAAGCCAAAGGAAATGGGGAAAAAACAAAACCATAAATTTACAGCACGGTATTATGATATAGGATTTGTCACTTCCCTGTTTGGCGTTCAACGATTTAAGGATATACGGCAACGTCGATCGGGGCAAAATGTATTTCGTTTCCAATTTCTATTTCGAGCAATATAATATTGATTTGGATTTTCATATTCATGTAGATTGAGAAAATACGAGGGTAATATATGAGTATTTAAACAACGTACAGATTAAAGGGGGTCCCTCCTGTAAGTAAACCAATCACACGTTGGGTAGTTTCTCAGTATCTCCAAACCTTTTAATTAAAAATGTTTCAATTAAGGGACCCCATTTTAATCCCCACTTCTAACAGGAGGCGTTAAGGCACTTCACATAAAAGGATACAACGGTGATTTGTGCTCTCTGGACCAACCAGGATCTGTGCATGCCTGTGCATAGATCATCAAGATATTTATTGGTAAGATGACTAGATTGAGTAAAATGGAACACGAAGATTCAATCATGTTATCCATCGTGAATCTGCCGTTGTTGCTGTGGGAGACCATCTTACGACTTGAAAACAAAATCTTAACAAATTCGTTTGTTGAATGGAATAGTATGCATGCTACATTTAGGTTTTTCAGTTCAGCTCATTTATTTCCAATTAAAAATGAAAAAATCACAACATAAAAATTCATAAAATACATAATTGAGCAAATGTAAACCAATAAATACATGTATGTATACAGTAAGTTAACATTTAAACAGACGAAATAGGGAAATTATAAAACATCAAAATAGAGTTTGTCTAGATAACCTCCCCTAAAGGAATGTTTATTGAGTAATTAGAACCGATTGCAGGATGCTCGGTTGGAGCCAAATATATTTTGGGCTATATTGGATATATGAATCGGTCTTTTTTCTTTGAAAATATAGATGTGTCACGTTGATGTGTTTAACCGTGTATATAAAGTTTATAGTTTAACTTAATTTGCTTGACATGGACATGGTGTTTATGAAAGGGGTAACCATCGTTTCGGTTGCCTGAAAAGAATGTGTGTATAAAGAAGGCTACCAACCTTTCTTGAACTCGCCGACTCTTGGCGCGTCACAATCGTCCGCTTGACAATTTCAGAAAAGAATTGTGTTGATGTCTTATTGATGATATTGAAGTCGAAATATTTCAGGAGAGGCACAGTCCAAGGGAAGAGGGCTGGTGGTAATAAAAATTATTCTATTCAGGCTGTATATGACTCGCTAAACATTCGAAAATGGATATCTCTTTTCAATATATGTTTTCAATTGACATAAGTGGATCCAGGGGGCTGAAGGGGCGCCCCCCCCCCCGCATGGTGGCGTAAAAAGAAAAAAAAAGAAAGAGGGAAAAGAGAGAAGAAGAAAATGATGGAGAGAAGAAATAGAATAAGTGGAATGCCTCTGGCCGTCTCACCTGCATCACGCGGTTCAATATAGCATCAGTGCTTACTTTGAAAACTACTCTTACTCGCACAAGATGTTCAGTGATACATGGTTACTTTTATGTCCACTCTTTATGAACTAGACCAATAAACTTACAGAGATATGATGGTTATTCAACAAAAAACCCAACATTGACCTTACATGACCTTTGACCTTGATCATGTGACTTGAAACTCGCACAGAATGTTTAGTGATACTTGATTACTCTTATGTCCAAGATTCATGAATCAGATCTATAAACTTTCAAAGTTATGATGGTAATTCAACAGATACACCCAATTCGGCCAAAGTTCATTGACCTTTGACCTTGGTCATGTGACCTGAAATGCGCACAGGATGTATGGTGATACTTGATTACTCTAATGTCCAAGTTTAACGAACTAGACCAATAAAATTTCAAAGTTATGATGGTAATTCAACAGATACCCCCAATTCGGCAAAAGTTCATTGACCCTAAATGACCTTTGACCTTAATCATGAGAGCTGAAACTTGCACAAAATGTTCAGTGATGCTTGATTACTATTATGTCCATGTTTCATGAATCAGATCCATAAACTGTCAAAGTTATGATGGGAATTCAACAGGTACCCCCAATTCGGCCTAAGTTCATTGACCCTAAATGACCTTTGACCTTGGTCATGTGACATAAAACTCACGCAGGCTATGTCCAAGTTTCATGAACTAGGTCCATATATTTTCTAAGTTATGATGACATCTCAAAAACTTAACCTCAGGTTAAGATTTCGAGGCTGATTCGTCAAACATGGTCTAAGTTCATTGACCCTAAATGACCTTTGACTTTGGTCATGTGACATGAAACTCTAGTAGGATGTTTAGTAATACTTGATTAATCTTTTGGCCAAGTTTCATGAACTAGGTCCATATACTTTTTAAGTTATGATGTCATTTCAAAAACTTAACCTCAGGTTAAGATTTGATGTTGACGCCGCCGTCGCCGCCGCCGTCGGAAAAGCGGCGCCTATAGTCTCACTCTGCTATGCAGGTGAGACAAATACAATGTTAAGAGGAGAAAAAAGTGAAAAAAAAGTTCAGGTCATTACATCAAAATAAAAATTTCGCTAACGCTTCGCGCTGGAATTGCCTTGAGATTATAATTTGCTTATTAAGAGAATGGCACATAAAATATTATGTTCTCAAGTCAATATGCATAAAGTATTCTGCTCGAGATAAGAGTTTTCATTATTTTGTTTCAGTGAAATAGGCATCTTGTTGTTTTCTAAATAAAGAGCTGAATATCATTTCTGTTAAGCTCACGCTACGCACTCGCATTATTTGATTAACGGGATACACTTCCTCTTCATGAATTCTCACAAACAGCAAGTCTTTGAGGTAAGTAGGCCTAAATGTATATCATAATATTTTCATCGCTTTGCAGTTGCAATAACTGTTTCATTAGATACGCATCATGTCCATGCATTACACTTAGAATGTCCAGTTTGGGGTCTAATTCGACAAAAAAAATCAGCTCGCGCTTCGCGCTCGCATCATTACAATGTCACCCTTATCTATTTCTTAATCTTTCTCTTCTTAACAGAACTTAACATATTCCCTTCCGAGTGAGTTTGTCGAAAGCTCCAGCTTGTGCTTACGTACTTAAATGTCCAGTACTAAGATCGGTAAAACTATAAATTACAAGTTTTGAATTCGCGCTCGCGTCATTAAATAAGGAAAATACCAATCATTTTCAAGATTACGAAAAATGGGGAAATCCCGATGGAGGTCTAGATCTGAAATAAAAAGTTGACCCGCGCTTCTCGTTTGTACAGTGCGTCCCAAAAAAAACGAAACCGAGATTTAGCGATCATTTATCATTACTTAATCATAAATAAAATAGACAAATGACCTACCAATTTAAAGCTTAGAATCTCCTCTTTCATCTGATATTACTTAGATTATTTCTCATTCACGCATGAGTGAGCAAATACAATTTGAAGAAAGGATATCAAAAACTCATTTGGCAGGGGGTATCTGGGTTTCAAAAAGGAAACCACATTTTTGAAAAGTTCAATATCTCCTCTTTAATTTGATACCTAAATTACAGAAAATGGTTAAGAAATAACAAAGTTCTGGTCATTTGAAATAAGGCTTGAATTTCAATAATTTCATAAAATGAAGAGGTTCTCCAGGCTGGCTTTCAAACTCACTCAACACTCCGTTTTGTTGACGATCAGCCATGCATTAAATCTTTTGTTCACCATGCGAAAGCTTCTGTGGGAAACCGGTGAAAACACGTTTATCTCATGAAATTATGGAAATACAAGCCTTATTTCAAATGACCAGAACTTTTTTTATTTCTTGACCATTTTCTGTAATTGAGGTACCAAATTAAAGAGCAGATATTGAACTTTTCAGAAATGTGGTTTTCTTTTTGAAACCCAGATACCCCTCGCCAAATGAGTTTTTGGTATCCTTTCTTCAAATTGTTTTTGCTCACTCATGCGTGAATAATAAATAAGCTAAGTAATATCAGATGAAAGAGGAGATTCTAAGCTTTAAATTGGTAGGTCATTTATCTATTCTATTTATGATTAAGTTATGATAAATGATCGCTAAATCTCGGTTTCGTTTATTCTGGGACGCACTGTATATATATTTTTTAGGTTTGAATACATAAGTGCGCAGGGTGCGCGCGCCCCCCCCCCCCTAATATTTGAGCGGCGCCTTCAAATAAAGAAAATAAAAAAAAGTAAAAGAAAGAAAAGGCGCCGCTTGAAAAATTAAAAATAAAGGAAAGAAAGGGAAAAGGCGCTGCTTAAAAAAAATTATACACTGATATAACATTAGCAACAGTAAAGGAAAGACTATCCCCAGCAAAGCGTAATCATATCATCTTCCTTATTTTTTCTTTTAACTACCCTTTTCCCAACAACTTCGCCGGTAGCAGTGCGCTGCCTGCATATAACTGGCGCCAATCAAGAATAATCAGCGCCACCTTAATCTAAATCGGCGCCGGACAAGAATAATCAGCGCTATTTAGTTATAAATCGGCGCCAGTCAAGAAAAACCGGCACTGCCAGAGTCTTAACCGGCGCCGATCAAGGATAATCATCGCCACCTATATCTAAATCGGGGCTGGTCAAGAATAATCAACACCACCTGGTTAAAAATCGGCGCCATAGTCAAGAATAATCGGTGCCTCCTGGTTCTAGATCGGCGCCAGTCGATTATGGATTGCCGCTGCCTGAATCTTACGTAACGTCGGTAAAAATAATCAGTACTACTTGTTTAAATCGGCGCCGGTCAAGACAAATCGGCGCTGCCTTTGTCTTAACCGGCGCCACCTAAATTTAAATCGGCGCCGGTCAAGAATGATTAGCGTCCCCTGATTTCAATAAATAAGCACCGGTAGAATAATGAAGAAGGGCCTATTCCTAACCAAATCTAGATCGGCGCTGCGGTCAAGAATGATCGTTTTGCCCTCCCCCAATAATTCCGCATGTGCAAAAACAATAAGATGGTAATGTTACACAGAAATCAGCAAACGAGATTGAGCTACACAACTCGTTCTTTATTAAAAATCGTGCTCAAATTATCAGATTGGAACATAAAAATTTTCAGCTCGCGCTTCGCGCTCGCATCATTTCTGTAGCAAAACCCCATACTTTTCATGATTAAATAGGTGAATAGAATGTCCCGTTTTTAGTTCTGAACCTCAAAAGAACTCCCGCTTCGATTTGCAATAATCTTTTGTTGGATATAATCTTGTTCTTTATTAAAACGTACATTAAACTGTAATGTTTTCAGATCGAAATATCAAAATTTTAAGCTCGCGCTTCGCGCTCGCATTTTTTTTAGATACCCATCTTAATCATTGGTACCAAGAATGCTTAGAATATCAAGCTTTCTGGTCAGAATATAAGTAAATTTCAGCTCGCCCTCGGCACTCGCATTATCTGTGTAGTGAGATATGTATCCTCCTCATGAGTTACTACAAACAGTCCTAAACAGGCACCTTTTTCCTGTTTTCAGGTCAGTATACTTTAAAAATTTCAGCTCGCGCTTCGCGCTCGCATTTATTTGTCGGTGAAATATGTGTCTCTATCTCATGAGTCATGTATATCTATATGATATGAGTCATATATATATATATATATATATATATATATGCATGTTGCATGTTGCAGCGGCGTATGCCTGTTATCAGAGGGGAAAGGGGCAGAGTCAAATATTTCCCGGTAACTCCGTCTAGAGTTAGTGACATAAATGATTTCAGTTTAGGAGCAGTAGTGAGCACGGGAAGCGCGCTCCCCTGGGGGTGCAGGGAGGGGGAGTGTCCCCCGCGAGAAGCGTGGAAGCTCTGACGTTCCTTTGAATCGTTTCTTGTCTGCTCCAGCTCATCTTAATACGTCCTCTGCCTGTTTTCAGGGGTGGGGGGTAGAGCCAAAATATTTCCCGGTAACTAAGTTCAGAAGGATTCCATTTTAGGTGGTGGTAGTGAGCACGCGAAGTGGCGAAACACTAATCAATACTGTAGTATTTGTATTATTCGAAGTAGTAGTGGTAGTTATATTATCATTGTTGTTTTTATCATCATTATTACTATTATTGGTAGTAGTAGTATCATTTAAGTCGTTATTATCATTCGGCATTTCTGCTTTGCTTTGGTTCATTTTGTCTCCTTTGTTTTATTCATCACTTAAGTTTATTAAATCAATTTTAAAAACCGAAACTCTAAATAAATGGAAGAATACTTTTCTAAAACCAGACAACTTTTTATAAACAGTCCTGTATTTTAAAGTTATGTCTCTGAATTCTGCACGGCATTGATTCAAAATCAACTCATCGCACATGTAGAGAACGTAAGAATAGCAGGAACGGGCAAGGAACAGTTCAAAGAAAGCGTCGGAGCTTCCGTGCTTCGCGCGGGAGGGAGAAAACTCAACTTATAATATGGAGCGCCTTTCGCGCGCTCATTACTAAGTGATTTGCAAACTTCGCGTGCTCACTACCGCCCCCTAAAATGACATCCTAGCAAAGCCACGTGAATCTGGACTTGGTTACCGGGAATTGTTTTGCTCTGCCCCACCCCCTCCGATAATAAGCAGAAGACGTATTAAAATCAACGAGAGCAGATAAGGAACAATTCAAAGGAACGTCAGACCTTCCGCGCTTCTCGCGGGGGTTACACTCCCCTCCCTGCACCCCCCGCTTCAAGAGCTCATTACTGCCCCCCCCCCTAAACTGAAACCCTAGTTATGCCACTAATTCTAGACGGAATTACTGAGAATATTTGACTCTGATCCCCCTCTGATAACAGGCACCTGTTACGCCGCTGCAACGAGGCGCCTTAAACCACTCGACCGCGGCACCCGATGAAGGAGAAAAAATAGGTCTCGCGGGCTATCACCCTTAACTCAGACGTTTATTAGGACTACCACTCATAAACCAAGAAAAATCAGCTTGTTATGGCCGATCGGGGATGTTTAAAGATACCCCCACCTTATTGGCAAAAGCTGGATCTGCCCTTGAATGGAAATATTCTTCCAGATTTAAGACTATAAATGGTCTCTTACTTGAAAATAGTACTAAAGGACTGGCGAATGCGTTGGCTTCAAACGCCGTCTTTGCATGGGTTACAAAAGGATCATAACGGTTTTCCTGTGAGTCAATCTTGAGTCCAAATGCACAGCTTGCGATACTGTCCATTGCGTATGCTCCGATTAATCTGAAATGCAATTAAACAAATATTATATTAATAACATTATCAATAATAATATTAACAATAATATTAATGATAATAACAATGGTATCGATAATAATAATGATGATAATAATATAGGTATATATCTAAATTGTTAAATAGTATTCATGTAATTATATAAACGACAGGTATCATAAATATAGATGGAATGTGATCGAATCACAGATAACAGTAAGATTTGGAGTGCCGCAAGGTTCAGTTTTAGGCCCATTATTTGTATCATATCTTAATGACATTTATAGAACAAATAATATATGCAGATGACACGAGTACTTATGTCGCAACAAGACATCACTTCTATTCGAAAAAAAAGTTTAAAAGTACGTAATTGTATAATGAATAAGGACCTCTTTCTAGAACAAGTAAGAGACATTTAGGTGTCCCTGTTGATGCACAAGTGTCATCTGCAACAAAAGAGCCAAACATTTCAATATATTTTACAAATTTGAAAAAAATCTGATAGAAACTGCTTATATACAATAATTTTACTTTGCCTTATCTTATACCACTGTTTTCTTAAAACAGCTCTAAAAATGCAGAATACTAAGATATTTTGAAGTTTACAAATGAAAAAAAAGCTTTCATAGCCAATAGCTTGCAAATACCATGCCATACTTTTTCAATCTAAACGCTTGAGAATGTCATTTATTGACTGATGTAAAATATTAATGAATTTATGAAACCAACCAAGTTCTGTTTTTTAATACTTCCATTTTTTTAATAGAAATATATATTCCTTTAACGAGAAATTCAATCTATCTCTGTACTACTGAGGTCTTTTAACTTGGATGGGGTATTAATTGCTAAAAGACTACTTCAAACACTCAACATTTTCACTAGAAATGAAATATTAAAATATTAAAAGTTGAAATATGTATATTTGTTTATAGGGGTGTGGACGTTGATATGTATATGTATACTTACATAGTTGAAAATATTTATAATGTAATATAGTTTCATATCAACAGTTCAAAAAAATGTACATGAACTTATGGAGACTGACTTTGATGAAGACTAGGTTTCCTACCTTTCGAAATAATTTTCATTTGTCCGTGCTTATTATTTGTTTTATGTTTTTTACATATCATATGAGTGTATATGATTTACATTTATACATCTTCTATTACATTTGTGTGTTCTTAATGGAATTATTTAATGATCAATTAACTGAATTGGACAGTATTGAAATAGAGTACATCAATCTCATCAAGTGTAATAATATAATTGCAACCAAAATGTATCTATTTCCAAATATGCTGAATTAATTATGACATTTTCAAACAAGTCACTACTTACTCTTTAAATTCAATGAATCCATGAAGTTCCTGTCCTTTCTTTAAGTGCTTCATTAGTGTGCTAGCACATTCATTCACTAGTGGTGACATCTAAGATAACAAATATAGGATATAATCAAGAACAAGGTCCAGAATCTAGGGGGAAATTGGACATCATATTTTTTCAAATAACTGCGAGTGAGTGAGGCGAGAAAGTCAGGAAAGATAAATGAGTCATTTCTTGAAATTCAATTACATAGTATTCGCCACGAAAGGGGATGAACTTAAATCCTGTACCAATTATGGTTACTCCAAATAGGTGGTTTCAGACGGCCTCGAAGTTCGTCAGATTCTCTGATCGGGAAATTTTACCCCGATCAGAAAATACCAGGTATTTTGGTAATTTCCCCCAAAGAAGGTATTTGGCGACATTACGAGAAGTTTCGCGGGGATTTTTCCAAGGTCGCATGTATTTTGGCAACTAGCAATCATGGCAATTAACGGGATCTTTTAGCCCAGCGTGTCGTACGCGGGCGCCGAGGTGGCTGATTTTGAATCTCGCGCCTTGCCTGCTTATCAGACCATACTGCGCATGCTCGTAACTTCAGGAACTTATCCCTAAGGGTATGTTTCGGGGCAGTGTGAATCATGGGTATTTTATAGCCTAAAAAAGTTCTCGAAATTTAACGGGAGTTCTTATGATCGAGGCGATTTGAATAATGTGCCTTCTAGAATTAGTCAAGTGTTCAATAAAGAGGGCTCATGAATCCATGCGAGTAAAGTACTGATCATAATTTTACAAGAAAGCTTATATATGCTACAATTATAGCGACCCCTTCACATTTCATCTGTTTTTTATTATTATTATTTGTTTTACAGTTTTTGACACTGAATAAACTAAAATCGAATCCATGAATATAATGATTTATATTATAATGTTTTGATATATCTTTGGAAAAAATAGACTTAGGGCATTTAGAGAGGAAAATAAAAGCGGTCAGAGAATGGAAGTTGGCATGGACAACAACAGCAACAAAAACAAAAGAGAAATAAAATTACTTGTTTCATCTTTGCTGCGCTGAAGGTAGGTGTAACAACGTTTCTGATTCCTTTCCAGTGATCATCTTTGGTCAAGAATAGGGCGTCACTCAAGTCTTGACTCATCAATGGAACAACCTGCATGAATGATTAAAACTACATTTAAACCCTAATACTCCCGGGGTGATATGGTCCCGTCGACATTTTACGATACAAATTCGTAACCGAAAAGTTCACGTTCTTAAGGCCTGGTCACACCGACCGAGCATTGTTGGAGCGGTCGTGGAACGGAGAGAAAAAAAAATCATCACCGCTCGCTACCATTCACCATTTTCGATTTCGATTTTTTTTTTTCGATTTTTTCCCAATTTTGTGAGCGAAATTCGACCCTCTCTCCCTACCGCTCCAACAACGCTCGGGCAGTATGACCAGGCTTTTACAACGTGCTTACAACTTCGATGTCCGTGCGATCGAAAAGATCTTTTAGAAACTGTATTCCCCTTTAACCATGCTGCTCAGTGGTCACACGCAAGTTGTAAGTGCGTACAAATGCGGTGAAAGTTGGCTCTAGAGGGAACCTGTGTCATCCATAGAGGTGGCGTCATCCGTAATGGGAATGAATCCATAGCCCGCTCGCTACGTTCTCCAAATCGGTACGGTGTCGGTACCCACCATGTACGGATCCCCAAATTATGCCCAAGCATTTGCAAGTAGACAGCACGTAGTCTGCAGGCACAGACCCTCATTGGAACTTTGATCAACAAGTGTGCCTCCACGCAAAGACTAGCACATACAAAACTTGCTGAGCGAGAGAGCCTTCAGTACACAAGGCATGAGTAGGCTGCACATTCAGACCCCTATTTCGAGTGAAGGGTTTGCCCAGCAGACTAGACAGCACGCGCCTGCGTATACAGCCATATGAGACCCAGCGCTTAAGCAATTAAAATGCAACTCCGTACCGTAGCAATACGTACCCAACGATTTGCGAAGCTACTGAAACTTTTCACCATGATTTCCTTCAGCATGTCCACATCACTAATAGCGAGGGCAGGTCGATGGAAATCGCACACACTGATAACCAAGATAGAGAAAAAGAAAGAAAGAGAGTGCGGAAGGAGGAGGTGAGAAGCAACAATATGTGGCAGTAAATACACTGATGATAACTGGAATAAATATGAATAGAAAACAAATTGATTAAAAAAAAACCTGGACAAAAATGTAACTGAAATTGGAAAACAAACAAACCTTAACACATCAATTAGATTTGACCATTAAAGAAAGTATGAATGGTGTCGTGATTGTCTATACTTTTAATAATGATTTTACATTTGTTACGCAAAATTCAAAATCACAAAAAACAAGAAAAAATGATTACATGCATACCCATAGACGTTCCCTAGTTTCTGGTTGTACTCGAGAAAGGCCTTTTGGATTCCCTGTATGTAGTATTAATAAAATAAAGTCGAAATGGGCCGAGAAAGATACGGTGGAGAGAAAGAGAGAAGGGAAGAGGGAGGGAGAGAGAGAGATAAGAAGAGAGATGGTGATAAAGACGAAGTGGTATACTCGAATGATGATAAACCTTAGTATATATTTTTTTTTTATTTTCCCATTAAACGATTCTCAAGAAAATCCACTAAATTCAACCAAAAACTAAAAAAATGTAGTAAACTGCATTACCTAAGAATGATATTAGATGGCTACCACTCTCATAAAGCTTTCATTAAAGAAAGGTGTGTTGTCATTTCGATGATACTTTTTTATTGAGCAAATCGTGTCTTTTTATTTGTTTTTCTTCAGGTAAATTATATGTTGATATTACAATACGATTGTTCGTGTTTGTTTGTTGATTTGAGCTGTCAAAAGGATCCATTTTGTCTGAACTATTTTATAAATTCATAATACTATTAAAGCTACAAAGATGACTGATCATAGCATATTCTCACTTTTATCCATTGAAGCGTGTTACCAAAGATTGGAATTGATGGGGGAGACTTAATACCATGTCTCTTCCAGTATGAACGAATCCAAAGATCGTTGCTGTAAGAAAACAAATCAAATTCAAGTAGCAATATTGTGACAAGAAGTTTCAAAATACAGGTATGAATCGTAAGATACAACGGAAATAATATATGCGGAAGTTTGTTATGTTCTGACATGTTCACGGAATGCGGGGAGGGGACAGTGCAAAAAATGAAGTGCTTGTATAGTGACTGCACTAAGAGCGCTGATTTTCTATTTTTTTATACTAGAAAATCAGCACTCGTAGTGCAGTCACTATACAAGCACTGTAAGTGCTAAATTAGCACTTCAATTTTACAGTGTACTTAGGTGAAAAATAACTAAACACTATCACCGCACAGTCATGAGAGCAAGGAATCAAGATTAATGCATCTTAACGGCTCGGTCACAAATACCATTAAGGATTGCTACCATTGTTTTAATAATAATAATAGCGGCATATTTACCCAGGGTATCCACTTCAGTTCCGAAAACTGTTCTCCCAGCGGGCCTTGCTATTATTACCCCGGCTTTACCTTGATCGGGCGCTCGAGCATTCGAGGAATTTCTTCCCACCGGGTACCCATTCACCTCACCTGGGTCGAGTGCAGCACAATGTGGATAAATTTCTTGCTGAAAGAAATTATGCCATGGCTGGGATTCGAACCCACGACCCTCTGTTTCCACTGGCGTCAATCCGTGTTGATGGGTGGGGGGATCACTGAAATAATTTGGCATTTTTTTTGCAATCATGTTTTTAGATATGCAAGGAATTGTCATTGATATGTCCACAGTGGCGTACCGTGGGTCACGGCATTGTTGGGGCACCAGCAAAATTTTTGAATCACTGAGTGAGCGCGCGAAGCGCGAGCTGATTTTTTTATATTCACACCTAAAAAGGGACATTATAATCAAATTTGTGTAATCGTGATAGGTACCTGTCTTGCTAAACAATGCGAGCGCGAAGCGCGAGTTGAAATTTTCGTTTATTTTGACCCCGAACAGCGAGATTCTAAGTAATATATTTTAGGAACCATTAAGAGTATGCATATTTTACCATCTAATGCGAGTGCCAAGCGCTTGCTGATTTTATTAGAATTACATCTGAACACATGAAACACTTTTTGTAGTCTATGGCTCGTATTCTGAAGCCGAGTTTAACTTAAAATCAGGTTTAAAGTTGTGGTTTAGGTATGGACAGCCAATTGTTACATAATTACTAACAGTAGAGATTTCTGACTTCAGCTCATACGGCTCTCAAATCATTCATAATTGTGTAGGAAGTATAAATATGATGATTGTCTTCACCATCGATGAATCAGGAAAGAGCACAGTAACATAAGAAACATACAACTTAATAAAAATGTTGATACTTTTGGCTTCCCATACTTAAACCACAACTTTAAACCTGAGTTTAAGTTAAACCTGACCTCAGAATACGGGCCATCGCAATCATGATTATCATACGGATCTCACTAATCAAATATTGCGAGCGCGAAGCGCGAGCTGAAAATTTAGATAATTCAGACCTGAAGTGGGGCATTCTAGGGTTTCTTTGTAGGAATTAACTAGGACCATATACGTATTTCATTAACCAAATGATGCAAGCACGAAGCGCGAGCTGAAATTTTTTGATATTCAGACGAGAAGAAGGAAGATTTTAAGGACTGATTTTAGGAATTCATGAAGAGCAGACATATCTCACCAATCCACTAATGCGAACGTAATCACGGACAGGAAATGTTTATATACGAAGACCTTAACATGGGGCAATCACTTTTTGAGTCATGTAAAAGAAGCATATGTCACTACATAAAAAATGATAACTCAAGTGCTAGGAAATATATTTGGTTTATATTGACTTGAAAACGGGATGTTTTAGTACAACAGGATTACATATCTCGTTAAACAGACAATGCGAGCACCAGAAACAATGAAGACGTATAGGCCCTAGGCAAATTATGTTTTCATAAAGTTATGATAAAAATGTTTATTATGTAATGTAACATAACATAATTGTACTATAACATTATAATGAATAATATTTTCTTCTTTCCAACTACGTTTCTCTTCCTTTCTCCCTCATTTCTCCTTTTCCCCTTTCCCCGTTTTTAGGGGGTCAGCCGATGGGGGGCATGTGCCCCCCATGCCCCCTGTAGTTACGCCACTTTATGTCCATATGGCAAATACCCCTCCGATATTATTATCTTTTTTACCCCATGATGGTTTAATGGTTTTATTAGAGATTACATTAAAAAATAATTTGACATTCCATCTTAATCCCTTCCCCTAAAACCCCAACATTGATGAATTGGAAGAAACGGGGGTTTCAATGTTATGCATAAGTATTTTGTTTGGAAATAGTGAACTGGCTCTTTATTTGCATTTTATGATTCAATAATATTGTTTTATTTGTTAAGCGGTATTTTAGGAAGAATTTTCACCAATAAAACAATTATCTCTTGTGATTTTTTATTTATTTCTTCCGTAAAAAGTGGGGGGATGTTTGTACAGGCCACCCCCTCCTCAAAAAGTGGGGGATATATCCCCCACCCCCGGGATTTACGCCAGTGTCTGTTTCAAAGTCCAAAGACTAATCCACTGGGCCACAACGCTCCACATTCAACCTCAAAATGACTGGCCAAGGGGTTTTTCCCAAGAAAATCATATATTTCTTTCAAATATTTATGAGATTTTTTGACATACATAGTTATAAGAACACAAGGAACATTATCAAATAAAAATTTTGTTGAAATTAAAGAAAAATATAATTAACATTAATCTAATTTATTATGTGCACAGACATGCCCCCCCTTCATACGTATTATGTAAAAATGTAATATTTATGCGATTTCCACTGAATTATTAGCAGGTATATCCATGCTGATACTTACCAAATGTAGATAATGATTAAAGCACTGACAAGAAGCCACGTCAGTGAAATATCAAAGCCAAGGAAATTCATCTCCATGATGATATCTAAAGAAAAGTCATTACAATCTCACTATCATGCCTGTTCGACAGGGAACTCAAAATGTGCTTCGTCATGAGAAGTCAATTATATTTAAGAGATATGAACTATCTATGGAGGTGCATGTCAACACTTAACAAATCTTCACAAACTGATATTTACAGTAGTTCCTATACCTTGACACACGAATGTCTATTTTTCTGAAGTTCGGACAACTTGGACTTTCGCCCTCTTCATCTGAAAGTTTGCTTTATATCATGCGATTATGATATCGCATATATATTATGTAGGCGTATGTCTCTAATGTTATTCAAGTTTTAGGTTAGACTTTATTTTATCGAACATGAAAAGCAAGCAAGAAAATGATGACTAATGTAAAGGCGTTGAAGAAAACCAATCAATCAGCTCGCCGTATTGAAAGAGAACCCATTGTGACAACGATTCGATCAATATCTTTGACTCTGGTTAAAACTAGTTTTTACTGCTTTCCTCATTGAACAAGTAAAGATTCCCTTACTTTTCAAAAATTGGAAACTCTCAGAATTCGTATTTCAGTTATTCATTCCTTCATTCATTATGGCCCATTTTTTACTTCATTCTTTGAAAATTATATAGAATATTACATAGGTTCCTTGGAAGAAAATAAAATGTCTCGAAAGCCTGCAATGAATAACAATTTCCTTTAAAAGGTAAAATGAGATGAAAAGAAACAGTTTGATTTTAATGATTTTTTTAAGTGATGTGGTTCAAACGAATTTCAAACGCTCTATTCTATACTCATTCTATACCCATACATATCCGAGGGTGAATTCTTATTTACCATTGCATGATAGACAGCAGGGCTCCGTAACACAAAGGTTAGCGATTAATCGCTAAATGAAATGTCCTATCAAGATCATCGTTGCATGCGTATTTTGCACAGGAGACTGACTAGGAACCAATCAGAATTGTTATTCCAAATTAGCGATCAAACGCTAATCTTTGTGTTACGGGGCCCAGATCTGCTATATCCGAAAGGCATGGTAGATTCAGGAACTCAGGAACTATTCAAGTTTCATGATTTTGCTTGGTTTTGGGGCGAGAAATGACGTCATTGTTGCCGAAAATTGTTGACAAGTGAGTCAAATGAATTAATTGGTCGTTATGGTTCAACGAGAGGGGGGGGGGTCTAAGGGCCTTTATTTCTATAATGATATTATTATTAGGCCTATATATTAGGACGGTAGTATACAGGAAAAAAAATTGCGGGTAGGTCTTGGAACGGAAAGTTCTGGGGCTTTTGAAATCACAACGGCCTGGAACCGATTTTATGGCTGAAAACACTAGCGTGCCTAAGGGGGGGGGGTGGCAGGGGGGCAGACTCCCCCCCTGACGAATCACAATAAAAAAAAGCGAAAAGTGAAAGAAAAAAGTAAGAGAGAAAAAAGGGGGAAGAGGAAAAAGAAGAAAGGGTTAAAGAGAAGGGGGAAAACAACTGGTCTGCAGACTGTCGGGAAAAAAATATCATTAACTGTCAGGCACACGGGGCTGTTCCAACTGATCCGGGTTTTTTTTGTTCCACCATCTTAGTCGGTAAATGTCAATTAAACTGTACAATTTTATCGGTAAATTGTGATTTTTTTTACGCAATGCGACATTTAGAGCTCTCTGTACCGATAGTGAGGACGGACTGGGCTGACCAGGGACAGGAAAAGGTTAGAGAACAACTTTTAGGTAACATAGGAGTTATAACAATAAAAATTTCGCGCGTAGCGCTCGCATCAAATTTTTAGTTGGCTACCTAACTGTAAGTGGCTAGTTTTCAGGTTGAAAATATATCATTAGAAACCAATTTGTTCACGGTTACAAAAATTGCTTAAAATATCAAGTTCTTAGGTCGGAATATCAAAATTTTCAGCTCGAGCTTCGCATTCGCATAAAATTTCATCCGGTTCATAATCAAATGAAGTGCTCAGAATGTAAAGTTTTTGGGTCGAAATATAAAAAAAATTTAGCTCGCGCTTCACAGTCACATCAATTAATTGTTTTTAATTACGGTGTTCTTCATAGTTAAAAAAATCCTTAGAATGTCCACTTTTCATGGGGAATATCTCACATTTTCAGCTCGCTCTTCGCGCTCGCATCGATTAATTATTCAGTTAGAAACCTATTTGTTCATGGTTTCCTAAAAGTGCTTAGAATGTCCAGTTCTTAAGTCGAAATATCAAAAGTTTTAGCTAGCGCTTCGCGCCCGCACGACTGTTAAGAAACCCATCCTGTAAGTGCTTAGAATGTCTAATGTCCAGTAAGGAATATCAAGATTTTTAGCTCGCACTTCGCGCTCGCATAATTTATTAAGGAAGCTACCCATCCTATTCATAATTAAGTGCAATCGCAATCATTATTTTTATATTATTATTCTTAACTGGTTTCAATGTCAAATACCTCTTTTATAGCGTATCTAAATGAGCAGAATTGGGAACATAATAAACAATTTTAAAGAAGAATAAAAGAAGTGTTTTAATATAAACATTGCAATTACCACTTGATTAGAAGTATATCGATCACGATCTAATACATTTCATTCTGGAATGATATAGAAAAAAAAAATCAATTTCGACAATAAAGTGCAATCGCCCGATAGCAAATATCAGTAGTAACAAGATCCAAACTGTTTTATTGGGCACCCCCTGGGTAACCTTTCCCACCTTCAGTGCCACTGCCAGACCTACACATCCAAACGTGTATGGGGGTGCCCAAATATCCTCGTGTATTGGTAATTTTATGACCAAATGTATAATTTCTGCACGTTTCACATCATGTAAAAAGGCTAAATAATCATTGAAAAAAATGTTCGCTCGCTTCACTCGCTCGAAAATTAAAATCTGTAAAGTTGATATTTGGGCAATGATTATCAGCCCCCCCTGAAAAATAAATCGTTCCTATATACGTCCATGCCTACTACCCCCCCCCCTTGCTCATTCTTGTCGCTTGCCCCCCCCCCCATGCTCCCCGACGAAATATGCCAGGTACGCCACTGGCTGAAAACGTTAGGCCTATAAATCAATGTTCAACCCCCCCCCCACCTTCCGGACACGATCCTTCAATTATTCACGTCATGCCAGCTAAATGCTTCCTGATAAAAAAAACCCTGCCTAAATAGTAATTTTATGCCTAAAAATAGCAAGAAGGCCCACTAATAGACTGAAAATTTTAGCTTTGGTCGAAATGACCACTGCAGACAAAATCTGTGAACACGTTTTAAAAAGGATGAAATGGATAATGGAAAAATTGTCAAGAAACATTTCCACGCTTTGTGTTTTTGTGTAAATTGAGGGAGGGGGCCCAACCTAATCACTTCCTTCAGAATCGGGGATAGTTATGAAAGCATTATTAAAGTACATACGTCAAGGCTCAGTCATACCATGGACCTATTAGGTCCATGGTCATACAAAGCTTCGCAATCATTCATCAAATCTCAATGTGCAATCTCATTCGCATCGTTGTCGCATACGCCATTTTTCGAAACACCAGGAAAATCATAATATTCTGTTTTCATCTGTAATCCATTTTGCAAACCTTTTCTGACAATGAAAGAGATATATATTTTAATTTTCTTGATGCCGACCTTACATTTGAACAAGAATTTGACATATATGATAATGATAATAATAATAATAATAATAAACTACAACAAAATCACAGCAACAACTATACAACGACAACCATATCAACAACCACAATAACAACACAAATAAAAAACGACCATTAGACCAACACATTGGCGGCGGAAGCCACAAGTTTAGGGGGACCACCACACAATTTTTTGACAAGCCAAAAAAAAGGTTATCACCCACAAATTATAGGGGAGACACAGGGAAACAAATTGACAAGCAAAAAAAAAGGGTTACCATAAAAAATAGGTGGGGGTCCCCCCGCTTCCGCTGCCTATGGACCACCATGTCCGTCTATCAAAAGAAGGCAGTCCAAGGGGTAGGGGGGTCCGCAGATAAATAAGGCCATTTCTGTTGATGTTTTTTTCTTCAAATTTTTTATTTCGTGTGCCTTGTTCGAGTTTTTCGGGTAGATACAATTTTCCAACATTCTAACTCTATTGTCTATCGTTTTGTCAACGAAAATACGAGCTCGAGTAGGTCCTTATAATATCAGCTAAATTAGATTTATGATATCAAACAATAAACATGGTAAAGTTGCACGCAATGCTTGTATTGACGCACATTTCAACCTTGAAACGTGTGACCCAATGCGAGTACATCTTTCATATTTGACAATCATATTTGTTCATAGCTATCATGAGTTTGTTTAGTTATTAGATGATGGACTTGACAAATCATGCTGTAGTCATGCATGGGTATACATTCTGATGCACAAAGGCTTTTTAAAAATCTTTAACATGTTTAATCTATTTGTAACCAATTTTTACTGAAAACCCCAAAGTACAATGATTTGAACGACTGGTATAGGATGAAATAAAAATACAAGAAACATTCTATACACATTAACTTATCATTGACATACGCAGCGGTTTTTTTTTCTTGGGGGCAAGACTAGACGCATAAAAAAATCGATCAAAGACTAAAACGATCAAGCTTATTCTGAGGCTCTTTTTCCTTTTTTTAAAGTGAAATTTAAGGATTTCACCTTGCACTTTGCACACTTTTGGTGAGTTTAATGAGCTTTTTTCAGTAGAAAAACATGGAACTCAAAATTTCGTATAGATATCCCTTGCCAACAAAATGTTTGACGCCCTCTTTATCTCAATGTTATTGTTCGGATCTTATTCTTCATGCTGAGGTCAAATTTTATTGTTACAAAAACGGTGACTTGTTTATACTTCAATCATACTGGAATAACCCAGCCAAGACAGCAACAATGCTTTCTAGCAGCATCTTGCAATGACATATCAGTTGAGGAAACCTATTGCCGATTGATATTTTTCGTTTAATACTCTGTCTTTAAAAACGTAAAATATTTTCTTTTTTCTGCAAAAGAACATTTGAAACATTCCTGTTTATTCTCAAGACAGATCATGGCTTTGTTGTTTCTTCCTGCTTCTTCCTATGTTCTTTTTGGAAGTCTCGTTTTGGTTTATATATGGTAAGTTTTCAGATTTCAGACGCATTTTTTGTTCTCAATATATATATATATATATATATATATATATATATATATATATATATATATATTTATAGGATCCATGGTACAACAGACTTTCTATGAAAACTCGATGATCGATCTTAAGGCCTATATGTGGAGGTGCCGTGGCCGAGTGGTCTAAGGCGCCTGGCTATACATGTAAAAGTCCGGGGTTCGATCCCCGGCCGCGGCACCTATGCCCGTGAGCAAGGCATTTAATCTACAATGCTCTTTTATCCTGCTTTCAAATAAATAGAAATGCTTTATGCATTATTCTGTTCTTCTCCATCATAGAGTATGCTAACTGGGTTCAACGTGCGATTTCAATGTTTTACTATTCCTTAATTATTTATTTTTTCTGTCCCTTTCTCTATACGACAGCTATGATATCTGGCGTCGCAGCTATTGGAGAAGGCATGGAATACGGTCACCTCCCTCTCTCCCAGTTTTTGGTAATACATATGAATGGAGAATGGTAAGATACTCAGAAGTGACCTTCCAAAAATGCGAAAAGTTATTAAGGCATCCAAAATTTTATAAGAATTTATTAAGTTGCATTCACAATCTGCACATATAATCGACCCTTTTCAGATGTTTAGATTTAATGCACTCTAAGCCATACACCATTGTTCACTCATCCTCCAAGTTATGGAATAGCCTCCCTGAAATCATAAAACGTTGCTTGACCTCTGAAACTTTCAAACGATACCTTAGGACATTTCTCTTCAGTTCTTCTTAATTTCCTCTATAATTTCTTAAAAAGTGCCTTAAGCGATCTACAGAGTGGATTTGGCGCAATGTAATTCTAATTATTACTATCATTCATTAACATAAAGAAGGGAACCAGCTTGATCCCAGTGGTTCATATACTCGAAAACTTGGTGGGGTGGGAGTGGGGTCTATATATTTGAGTAACCTAGTTAACGATTCTATTGTTTAAGGTGTGAAAAATTATTGATGCATTTCAGCGCAGTTGACCTCAGATCAGATTTTTAAAATGTTGGTGTCGAACAAATTTTCTTGTTTCAGTCACAACATGAGAAGTACGAGGAGTATTCAAAGACTTATAGAAATTTCTTTGGGTAAGCATTTTGTTGTTTTTATTCAACATGCTTTTATACCTTCGTTGCCACACGTAGTATTGATTTCATTTTCATTGCTTACAAACCTATTTTGTGTCTGCAAAGGAATTTCTGTATGGCCTTTTTTTTCGTAAATTCAGCCGATTTTCCAGTCTACGAGTAAATAGTATCCAAAACTATTTTTATCGATCTATCAGATGACGAAGCTAGCCAACAAACAAAACAAAAACTGTCAAAGCATATCATTTCAATTAAATGAAAAGTGACAAAAATGCAGTTAACTAGTATCAATATGTCATCTATTAATCTATATTCTATAATTGGATTTGTACGGTTAACTTGCAGGGTATACAACTTCAATACACCCATCTTGGTCATTAGTGATTTGGATGCTGTCAAGAACATTCTCGTGAAGGACTTCCAATACTTCTATAACAGACCAGTGAGTACTGCATCGGCATCGTGCAGCTATAAATCATTTCCCTTTTCATAGCGAAGCTGATGGAAGAGTCTGTGCGGGGCGTGAGTGTGGGTGAGGATGGGTGAGTGTGGGACCATGGGTGTTTGTGTGTATGTATGAAAGTGCATTTATCTTTCTCTCATTCGCTTTCTTTGATTAAATTCCTACCTCTTTGCACAGTGGCGTACCGTGAGTCACGGCACGAGGGGGGGGGAGACCAGCAAAAATTTTGAGTCACTTACTGGGCGCGTGAAGCGCGCTCAATTGCCAGGTATACTGACCTAACATGCCTAATAGTATAGCATTTTAAGGACTGTGTCATTAAACAGATATGTATCTCACAGATTAAATAATGCGAGCACGAGGCGCGAGCCGAAAATCTTTGACATTCAGACCTAAAAAAGGGAGATAAGCAATTTTTTGTAATCATGATATGTACCTATCTCACTAAACAAACAGTGCGAACGCGAAGCGCGAGCTGAAATTTTTGTATACATTAACCCAAAAAGGGACAAAAGGACTATAGTTTTTAGGAATTAATGAAGAGCATACATATCACACCAGTCATCTAATGCGTGCGTCAAGCGCTTGCTGATTTTGTAAGAATTACACCTAAACACATGAAGCACTTTTTGTACTCATTGTAATCATGAGCATGATATGTATCTCACTAATCACATACTGCGAGCGCGAAGCGCGAGCTGAAGTGCTTTATTATCAGACCTGAAAAGGGGCATTCTCAAGCTTGTTTGTAAATACGTTTTTCACTTACTAAATGATGCGAGCGCGAGCTGAAAATTTCTGATAGTCTATTCAGACCAGTAAAGGGTAGTTATTTAAGAGATGCAAGTCACTACATAAAACAATAACTCGAAGTGCGAGGAAATACATGTATATGGTGTATTGAAAACGGGATGTTTTAGTACAAAAGGATTATATATGCCATTAAACAGAAATTGCAAGCACCAGGAATGATGAACGCAATGTCATAGGACCTCAGCAAAATATGTTTCATAAATTTATGAAAAATATTTATGTAATATAATATATATTATTATATAATATAATACAATAGAATGTACACTAGTTTCTTCTTCTCTACTACGCCTCTCCCTTTTCTCCCTCTTTTTCTCCTTTTTCCCCTGTCTTTTTTTTTTTGGCCAGCCGATGGGGGGGGGGCACGTGCCCCCCCATTGCCCCCCCCCCTTAGTTACGCCACTGTCTCTCAATTTCTTGGCCCTCTTCTGTGTTTTATCCCTTTCCTTCTCCTGACCACTACCATGACTACTCCTGTCTATCCATCACCACTTGTTGTTCATTAAAGATATAAAAAATATAACATTTAACAAACGTTTTTAGAACATTCTATCCACAGAATTTTCCTCTCGTCAATCGTCCAATGGATAAATCACTCTTCTTCCTCAGAGATTCAAGATGGAAAAAAGTCAGAAATGTTACCTCTCCGAGTTTTAGTGCTAACAAAATGAAAAAGGTAACTATGTACACACACTTGTTCTTATCTTTTCCTCATCTATGTATACATTTTGTTATGACATATTCATTTTCATTTTATTTGTTCTCTTCTATTTTATCAATCTTTTTTTTCATTTAGTCATTTTATCTAATATCATTATTTGGAAGGCATTTAAATTCAACGATTTCAAACTCGTGTTTGGAAGAAAAAAGTTAGTGGGAAGAGTCAGACATAATTGTAAATGATGTTTTCAATGGTAATGTGCAAACAATGAAATATTATAGTTAGACCGATCTTGGGAGGAAATGAAACTAGGAAATCCTAAGTGACCAATTTACATTTACAACTCTTCGTGGTTTATATATCAACAAAGATAAGTGTAGAGTTATGTGGTTGGGCTCAAATAGAGTCGCAAGACAAATAATTTGACATTTAATGTTCCGATAACCCTCACTGTACGTTGGCTTTTTTTCTCGTACGATACAAATTGATCCCTGGGTATCAAACATAGGTAAAGACCTTCTTAAAATATAGGTTATTATTTCGGCAATATTTTGATAGACGAACTTCGAAAATGATTCTTGGATTTTAATTAGCCAAAAATCTTAAATTACGTAACTTACTTGGGGCGAGGGGGTAAAGAGTCTAGTCCTGAAATATTTGCATAAGCACAATGACATTAAGTGATTTCATGCACCCTTTGAGAAAAATTATCAATATCTTATAAAGAGATTAATGTATTTGAGGGGCGTTTGAACAATTCGTAGGGCCTTAATAAATGTAAGCCTGTATATAGGTAAAGCTTCTCCAAATATTATATTTGTCCAATTTGTCTTATATTAAATGATGGGTTTAATTGTTATGAAAGAGATATTTACGTAGGCCTTTTTGTTTGAATATGCTGAACATTTCGTTAATGAAAAACGATTTCTCTGTTTCCAGATGTCCCTTTTGGTGAATGAAAAGGCTGATAGACTTGTAGAGAACATTGGGAAAGAACAAGCCAAGCGTGGTTTTGTAGAATGCAAACAGTAAGATTTTTTTTCATTCATGCCGAATTTGCACTAACTAACATTGCCTAATCAAAATATCTTTGAGTGTGATTTCATGTTCAAGTCTAATATTGATATTTATTGTTGTGATTGTCACTTTTTCAAACCATTTTAAAAGCCTTTTCCTTTGATGATCTATAGGTAATACGTAAATTAAATAAAACAATATATAATTAAACAAATGAATGTATAAATAATTTGATTAATAAATGAATGGATGAATAGATAAATGAATGAATAAATAAACAAATAACTAAATGAACAAACAACTAAATAAGAAATTATTTCTACTGCATGAGTAAAAAAAATCAATTGACACCTCACGAGTCTCTAATTTACGGGAAATATTGCATGAATACTTCATCATCATATATGGCTGGGAAAAATATCTTCTTCCAAATAATTTCATACCATATTAATGTGGTATGTCTTCGCGCCAAGATAATTATAAAGTGTCTTTTACAGAGATGTAAATTTTTACTTGCGCCAAAGTAAGGCATGGCTCAATGTAGATGTCAATGATATCATATTCCTACACTGTAAACAGAATATTGGGTAAAATTTAACAGCACGAGGGTAACTTTGTGTCCTACCAACTTGGGTCAGGATTTTACCCAATGCGGGAAACATTATTGTCCAGTAAGTTTAAAAGATAGGAAGCAATTGGTTAAGAATGGGCAAAATTTTCATCACACTGGATAAATTATCCAAGGGTTAACACATATCACATAAATATGGTATCAAATTATTTGGGAGAACATACTCTTTCATACCATATATAACAATTGTGTGTTCATGAAATATTTTTTTTCCTTAATTGGGGATGAGTGAGATGTCAATTTTTTTTACTCACACGGTATAGTATGTTTGCTGATGTGACGGCAACCTTTGGTACTATATACTCGATAAGGCGTTCATGTGTAATCAAGAACTTGTTCAGGAAAAAAAATTGCCAAGGAATTACGTAACTTAGGAGTTTTCCTCTGTTCTGTTTATCATTTTGAATGATTTGTAGGTGACAATAAAGAAACATATACAGTGTAAAAATGAAGCGCTAATTTAGCACTTACAGTGCTTGTGTAGTGCTAGTGACTGCACTACGAGTACTGTTTTTCTAAATTTAGTTTAGATTTGAACTAGAAAATCAGCACTCGTCGTGCAGTCACTATATAAGCACTGTAAATGCTACATTAGCACTTCATTTTTTACAGTGTAAATATATAGACCTATAAATGCCAAAAGATGAGAGAAATTGGAGATTAGAATAATAGAAAAAAGAGCTGGACTGCTGCTACAGCATTCTCACAGTAATTGCGATAAAGGTAAAAAGTAAGGAGGAAAGAGAGAGGGAAATAACGAGAAAGGAACAGAGGGAAGTGTCCTTTCGCATTCATTCGTTCGAAATCAAACTTCTTATAATTTGTACAGACTTTATGGATCCTTCGTCATGGATTCGATATCGGAATGTGCATTTGGTCTTGACGTCGATTCACAGAACAACCCTGGGCACCCATTTGTTGATCATGCAAAGCAAGTCATTCAGAGTGGGTTTATCTTCAGTCCACTGATTGCGATTGCAGGTAAGTCGATGACGATAAGGAGGTAAAAGTTAACTTATACAAGTATGACTTTGGGGGTCTTATTCTTATACCATGGTCACATTTGTTCTACGGCGGCCGTACGGCGAGTCGAAAACAGCCGTATTAACATTTTTGTACCAGCTACATATAGGTGGTTTGAATAAAAATGAATAAAACGGCTGTTATCGACTCGCCGTACGGCAGCCGTAGATCAAATGTGACCAAGGTATTAGTTATACCATGGTCACATTTGTTCTACGACAGCCGTACGGCGAGTCGAAAACAGCCGTTTTAACATTTTTGTACCAGCTAAATATAGGTGGTTTGAATAATATTGAATAAGACGGCTGTTTCTTACTCACCGTACGGCCGCCGTAGAGCAAATGTGACCAAGGTATAAAGACATGCCTTCATATCGAATAATAATAATAATAACACTTATTTACCCAGGGTAGCCACTCTCAGCTGTAAGCTGTTCTTCCACCGGGCCCTGCATAACATAATATGTTATTACTACTCTACTCCGTTCTCAAACGTCGAGCCTTTGACAAGAAGGCAGAAGGTCACAAATCTAAAGTCTTTGGTACGATTCGGCCGGGGATCGAACCCACGACCTCACGTCAATGACGCGGGAACTCTACCACTGAGCTACCAATGAGCGAGTTCTTTCTCAAATCTCGTTCGAGGGAAAGTATACAATAAAATTGCGTAGTCCTTGATGGTGTTCGCTGCAGTGCAAACAAATCATGGAATTTGGGTTCT
Organism: Lytechinus variegatus; assembly: GCF_018143015.1. Taxonomy (NCBI): domain Eukaryota; kingdom Metazoa; phylum Echinodermata; class Echinoidea; order Temnopleuroida; family Toxopneustidae; genus Lytechinus; species Lytechinus variegatus. Next base: position 38,289,447 of record NC_054742.1, on the reverse strand, counting down.
CTTTGATATAATGCACACAGTTGGGTTTTATGTTCACATAATCAGAGCGCGGATTTTAGATGAAGCTCTATAACCCATGGGCTGTTTTAAACCATCTCATATGCATTCTACAAAACCATCACTACTACATCTCGATCTTACTACTTCTATTTCTACTCTTCCACTACATTTTTTTTAAATTTTCCTATTAAAACCACTTTAAGATGCTATTTTCAAACGGGCGAAACTACCTCGTTCACTATTACGATATCTTCAGTGGCATGGCCTATACCCTCAATCGGATTGGACTCGTTGTTGTTAAGGTACGACTATATTGCAATCATTGGTGTGTAACATATGAAATGCTAATTTAACACTTACAGTGCTTGTATAGTGACTGCACTACGAGTGCTGATTTTCTGGTTTAAATTTGAACTAGAAAATCAGCACGCGTAGTGCAGTCACTATACAAGCACTGTAAGTGTTAAATTAGCATTTCATATGTTACAGTGTATTGATTCACTGACTATATTATTGCAGGTGGTGTTATTGCTCATGAAACGTATATGTTCCCAAATGGTTAGATTCTTGAAAACACATTTTTTTAATTCAAGTAATTTCATTGTTTTATTATAAATCCAATTAAAACGTCACATTCTTTTATTAAATGCAGCTATTTTCCCTTGGCTGGCTGGCATATTCAGATATTTCAACATCGGAATTTTGAAAGGTGATTCATTGAGATTCTTTGGAAATATTGCTACCCAGGCGATGGCGATTAGAAGAGGTACAGCGAACAAAGAAAATAAAGTAAGAAGTTTATCAAAGGTTGTATCAAAGTTTGATTTTATACATGATTGGATGCAGACACAAATAAATTATAAACCGCTTCAGAGTTCCGCGGGCTGAACCCCGAGATGGTGATGTTAAAGGTTGGTCCCAGGCAAAAAAAAAATCGTACGTAACTTGAATAGTGTCATTCCGCAAAGAGCACCCTTGCTTCATTTCTGTAGAGCTATTTGAAATACATATATGTACATGTATATATATATATACATGTATATATATATCCTGTAAAAAATATTGGGCAAAATTTTAACCAGCACGACGGAAATTATGTGTCCAACCAATTTGGGGCAGTATTTTACCCGATGCAGGAAGCATATTGTCCATTTAGGATAAACAAAATAAGGAGCAATTACTTTAGAATGGGCAAAATTTTCAACATAATGGATACATGAAAATGCCCGAAAGAAATGTCCAATATTGGTTGAACACATTTCTTCACATTTTCTAAAGAAATCCTGAATCCTACTCAATATGACATAACTCTCAATATTCTCTGACGTTGGAAAGGGGGAAAATTCTCATACATCCAATATTCGCCTATAAGCATTTAAAATTTTCAAAAGGATTTTTTTTTGTCACAAGAGGGTGGATTTTCTCCAGCTGATGGTGGATGCTACTCGAGAAAAACATGAAGATGGAACCAATCAGAAAGAAGATATCGATGATGACCTCAAGGTTCATCACGAGAATGACAAAGACTCCGTACCTCGTGATGCTAAGTTGTCGAAACCCATCGATGATGACGAATTCACAGCACAGGTACATTGTAGAATTATAAACAGGGTGCGCTATATTCACTCTGGTAAAACAAGTTGATCACAGTCTGATTTTGTTTCAATGTAATATAATTTATGAATATGATGATGGGTTTCAATTTAGGAATGAACATCACCATTTAAGAGGCATTTGTAAGTACAACTTTATAGTTAGCAGTATAATCTATATTTCCTGTCGCAGATGTACAATTTATAAGTATTTTACCGACAAATCCCTTCGAAACCTTCCTCTGAATGATAAACATCACGTCTTCTGCATTACTATCATTTTCAGGCAATGTTCTTTTTATTTGGTGGCTACGAAAACACAAGCTCCCTCTGTGGCTTCTCTTCCTACTTTTTAGCTAGGAATCCAGAGAGCCAGGACAAACTGATCAAAGAAATAGACGAGATGACACCGACATCAGGAAGTGTCAATTATACCACCATCGCCAAGATGACGTATCTTGATCACGTGATTCGTGAGACTCTTCGCCTCTACCCGATTGCTCCACTGTAAATTATTCCTTCATTTTCATTTAGGACTCATTCTATGTATATCTCTATCAGGGTTCCCACAGTCATGGAAAATCCTGGAAAATTTGTGATCATGGAAAGTCAGGAAAAAGTCAGGGAATTGGAAATTTTTTGAAAAGTCATGGGTTGCATTCACCTCTTGGCAATGGTAGGATTCCTGTTTGTCGAGTCTCGCAACTCTCGTACTTTGTGATCATACTCTGCTATAATAATTGGTGTTCATGATTTCCATTTTCCCCAGTTTTGTGACATCCCAATTTCAACATAACTCCCGGGACGTCACGGGAAGTCATGGAAAGCAGCAATTTAGTCATGGAAAAGTCATGGAATTCCGTTATCAAACTTCTGTGAGAACCCTGTCTATGTGTTGATTGTAATTTAACAAAGGAATGTATACATTTCATGTCAAGATAATAAGGTTGTTCACTGAAATATTCATGGAATAAAGCCTGGCTCACACCTTTGCGCATTGCTGCATAAGCCGAGAGACCGGAAACAGCAATACGCAGCCTTACAACAAATATAAAACATTTTTTTTAATCACATACAACGTGTTCGTTGCTACGACAGTTCATATATTGTTTTCTCTTTTGTTAGGTGTATAGACCCCACTTAGAAATTACAATATAAACCACACCCATACTGAATTTTTCATAGCTTGCCCCAAGGGCGTACAGATGGTTGAGAGGGAAAAAACAGATTAGGAACTAGAAAAGGGTGGAATATGATTTCATTTTCCGAATATAACCTCAAAATCTATCACAAACTTGGATTTTTGAAATAAAAATTTATATTTCTTTTACGCGATACGCCCCCTCAAATTTTTTGGCTATTGTGTCACTGCCTTGCCCCAAAATTGGTTTTGACAGGGAAATGAATGTTGTGCATCTGCATTTCTCAGCATCATGGGGGGATGGACCCCTGAATTTCTATGACAAGGGGGGAAATACAAATAATGATTTTAAGAAAATGAAAGGAAAAATTGAAAAATATGTTACTATATCCTGTACAAAATCAATTTATGATTATTAATCGATTTTAGTAATGAAAATTGTCATTTTTTCACTCGCTTTTTATAAATTTTGCCATATACACAATGTCTGGCCCCCTACAAATTTCTACTTCATTACGATATTGATGATAACTGACACGATTATACCGAAAATGATAAATAATCACATATTTACTGATCTGAGTAAACTAAACATAACTTAACTTTATCGCTTTGTCAATTTTTCATTTTTTTTTATTTGGTTATTTCTGAGTTAGTCGAAATTGACCCTTTTCCCCAAATGTGTTTCTCTTCCCACTGTTTAGTACCAGCCGGGTCTGCACCAAAGAGTATGATGTGAATGGCTTTACTATACCCAAAGGAATGCAAGTCGACATCCCCATCTATACCATACAACGTGACCCGGAGATTTGGCCTGAGCCAGAGAAATTTATTCCTGAAAGGTAAAATGGGTAAAGTAACTATATATTTTTTTCTTGTGATGCATCGCATTGCAAAAGCATGCAATTGTACTTTTTGAACAATTGTACGGCGTTTGTCCCTGCAGAAGCAAATAGTATGGGAATAAGAAAGACAATGTGAAACCAAAAAAGATAGTATATGGGGTTCAGGATAGTCCGGGGTTAAGGATAGTAGACTAAGGAAATGCAGTGTGATAAGCATGTCTCACAGAAACACAGCTATGATGATGAAGGGTTTTTCTCTAAAATGTGCTTCACCCATCGTTATTTCTTTAGAGAAAATTATAATTGTTTATGCGGAGTAGTTTATGAAAGGGGTAAGATACCCCTTTCATAGTGAGAGCCGAAGTGGAGTTAGTCCGGAGTCCAGGAGGAGTTACTCCACTTTGGAGGGCAATATGAAATTCTGAAATTAGTTCGATCCGGATTCAAAGCGGAGTACTCAACCCACTTCGAGAAGAGGGTTACCATGGTTACAAACGGAGTTACTCCGCACTGGAAATGCGGTATGCGCTTATCGCTGTGATCTCGCCACACGTATGGCGCGAACTCGCTTGGAAACCATGGCAACGACTGCGGATACACCGCTGCGGTGCTTGCCAACATGAAAGTGGGTTTAAAGTCGGTCCGCAGTACAAGCGTATAAACTCAATCCGGAGTTATTCCGGAGTAACTCCACTTCGCCTTCAGTATGAAAACGGTATTAGAGTTTGTCTTGAAATCGGTATTCAAGTTATACAGCACGATTTTCTTCCCATTATTTCTTATTCCATACATTTGGAGGGCGTTATTTTCTTATTGCTTATACTACATTTCAAGTATAATTGGAAGATACATGTAGCAGCATCATTAAAATGCTATCAATGTGACTTAATGAAGACTAAGAATAGTGATTTCTTGTGAAAACTTCTGCAGGTTTACCAAGGAGAATCTCGAAACTATGCACCCCTATTCTTGGATTCCCTTTGGGAGTGGACCAAGAATGTGTATTGGTATGAGATTCGCTGTCATGGAAACCAAGATTGCCCTTGTTAGAGTTTTGAGGGAATTCCGCTTAGAGACCTGCCCTCAAACTGAGGTACGTGGCATCTTATTTCAACCTTTGAATACATTCAAATGAGTTTTCCATACGAGCCGATAGCAGTTTTATTTCTTTGCAATAACTGGAACCGATCTCTTTTCTGAAATCTAAATGTCACATACCCCAACCATGGACCTACAGATCCATACCCAACAGACCGCCAGTCAACAGCAAAGTAGCCCGACAAGTAACTATTTTGCATTTTCAAGTAAGAATAAAAATAAGGCATATATATACTTTTTTGTGGGTGGTATATCCTATACACACTGCATCCTGGTATTATACTATTACACATACACTTCCAATCTGTTATTCTTTATGTTAAACACCGCCCCTGAAGGGAAAATATAATCAAAGCATTCAAATGTTACATTATTTTATTCGAAGCGTTGAAGCTTGAGAAACGTTACTAAACTGAAGTAACTTTTATTCTTATTCTTTTTTCAGATACCACCCAAGACTGGAAGTAATGGGCTTGTGACTCCAAAGAATGGTATCGCCCTTCGGGTCGTGCGAAGAAACTAATCAAATAAAATACTTGATCTTTAATACATGAATAACTGAAAAAAAGAACTTTGTACTTATTCAAGTATTTGCGTTTGCTGATAATTATGACCGAAGGTTGTTAACTAAGAAGATATTCATATAATTATAAAGGTAGGGGCGTTTTGTTGGAAAAACACTTGAACTTAGAAAACATAGGATTTGTCTACGCGGCGCCGCGCCGGAGCGTTCAGGCAAGCTGATTGTTCGTTCACCCCTATACTTCACTTTTGATACGTGTTGGTTTGTTATATTTTCTTAAATTTTCTATCAAGGTGACATGAATGTAAAAGAAATATTGTTAATTGACTATAAGCAGTACAATAACTATGTTTTTATATCCTTTTTGCATTGAAGCTCTGAAATTTTAAAATTTCTCTGAAACCTTAACCTGCTCTAAATCATTTGATTTTTTCTTAGATTATAAAACTCGATTGCGAAGAAAAAAAAATGTGAACGGATGATGCAAGTAGAGGAAGTTTCCATATCCCATGCGCACGAAGCACGGAAAACACACCTGTAATGTTTAACATTTCGTCCCAAATTAACACTGTTTGTCGTATCATTTTCATTCGATGGTCGATATATACATATATTACTTAATCGTGTTCGATCCTTTCCAGATCAGGTATTATTATCGTACATGCTATTAATATTTTCGTCAAATAGTCTATTATAGAAACATATAGTTTCAGATCATTCATCAGTTTATGGTCATAGATTAACACTTAATTGGAACCAATAACGCACGAGACAAAGAAACTATGTAATGGAACCAAAAAATATATTAAAAAAAACTGTGTATTGTGTATTATACTCTTTATCCATGAATGTGATTTTCACTAGACCCTAGATTAGTGTGCTTGTATATTGGAAATATAACCTACTATAATAGGTTTGACTAGATTTGATTTGATTTTATTTTCCACTCTTGTTTTCATTTACAATTTATAGTAGTACGTACGTGTTAAACAAATAATAATTATAATTCATAATAATACATACATGATAAACAAAGAATAAATGGATTACAATATAAAGTTTAGAAATGAACGTGTTTAGAAAATAAAGGATTTAATAACTAAGTGTAATGACTTTTGGAAAGAGGTTTCTGCAACAAAAATAGTAGAACCTGAATTTAAGGCAGGACTTGTATTTCTTAGGTCCCTAAAATTTGAATGGTATGTTTTTCATAAATAAATTACAGAATTAGGTTGTCTAAATTCCTAATTTTTCTGTACCGTGGAAAAATGCTGACAAACAGTTGGCTGTGTTTTTTTAAAGATAAATTTAAGTAGTATTTCCATACATTTTTTTACCGAGAAGTCAGTTGTTTGGATCAAGAGAAAGGTTGAATTTATTATGTATTATCTGTTTGTCATGATTCACGTCGGCTCAATTCAAGTAATAAAATCGAAACACGTACGTCATGATACAGTATCAGGCTTTCAGTATTAGGGTCGATAATAATGGCGACGTCGACAACGACAATGATGATGATGTTGAGGATGATGATGATCATGGTGATCGAGATGATAAAATCTGTTGAACATAGTCTTTATGAAAACAACGATCGAAACTGCAAAGTCGCGATGGTATTGATGATCACAAGAAGTGGTTGATAGATGATTAACCAGTAAAGTGCACCCACAAGGATACCCACTTCATGCAGATTTAAGTGACAAAAAAACAAAAGATGCAAACAAGAAAAGATGATTATCACCCTCAGGGAGCATTTTATTTTTACTAACAAATTTGTTGAAAAAAAATATACATACAGAAGGCGAGGCTATCACTCCAATCACACTCAACAATGGCATGTTTTTCACACAAATAAGACAAAATAATGAGGGGTGTTAAAAAGCGGAGGGAAGAAGGAAAAGGGATTGAAAATCTTTAAGGCTAGTCGAGCTACCATTACCATTTGAAGAAACTTCATGGTCTAGTGGTTCTGACCCTCGCCTATAAAATCAATGAGTTGTAGGTTAAATTGGGATCGAATTCCTGCCATGATATTGTTTCTTTCATGACTAAAATGTATCTATTGTGCTGCACTGGACTCAGGCGTAAATGGGTATTTGGCGTGAAGGCAAAGACGTTTAATAAATGATTAGAAGCTATACAATCAGTGTAAAATGATCCTGCCCCTCCCCCGCACAATGAAAATATCCTGGCGCCATATCCCTGAATTCACTACACTACTAGCAGGCATGGAGCGTTTCATGGAAGAATTGTCTGACGGTTCATCCGACAAGTCATACTTTGTCAGACCTTCTCAGCCAATCGAAATCATAGAAAGTTGTCTTGTCAGACAAGTCTTGATATATATATATATATATATATATATATATATATATATATATATATATATATATATATATATATATATATATATAAACTCTATCAAAAAAGTTTGGATATCTGAGTTTGACCATTAAATTCTCCCAACTCACAAATTTACACTATGCATATTTGACACTATTTAAAAAATCATTTAAAGGACGATCCACAGTTATAGTGAAATCCATGTCATTTTCACCAAACTTTGCACATAGATGCTTTAGAACCTTACTATTCGAAATATGCAAAAATTAACATAGGTCCATGTGCTTGATTTTTTGCTAAAGAGCTTTAAAGTTCACCCAAATTGATGTTCTTAAGAATTGCACATTTTTTATTCAAAAGAATTTGGCATTTTTAGACCGCCCATTACTACAATGAGTTTAAACCCCTATTACTCAGTCAAAATACATGAAAAAGTCATCAAATTTCGCAAGAGAGTTAATAATTCTATCGTTAGAATGGAAAATCTATTTATAGTGCTATTTGGTTGCAATTTTAAGTTAAACACCACTGTCAGTTCTTAAAAATGGCGTAAAAGATAACAAATCTAAAAAATGTGAAATTTCAGTAACGAACTACAAATGAACAATAAATGCTGCACTTTATTCAAAATCCATGTCATTTTCACCAAAATTTGCAGAGTTGTAGAGGAAGGTATACCTAAGAGGTACAAACATTAAAAAAATAGGGTTTAATGTGCTTGTTTTTAAACTATCATCATTTTTATTAGAGCAAATGTGCTTTTTAAAACACCAAAATGCGCCGAATGTTTTGTATCTATGTGAAGAAAAAATCAAAACCACTCAACCACAAGGGCGCCGGAAGAGGAGGGGGTGGGGGGCACTTGCCCCCCCCCCCAATAAATTTTTTTGGGGAAAAACGAGATTTTGCCCCCCCCCCCCTTGTGCCCCCCTGAAAGTAGAAAAATGATAAATTATTTAAGGACAAAAGTAAACGATGAAGGCACTTTTCTGCCTAAAGATTGTCATGATTTCCATTGTCAAAAATGAAAAAAAAATCGCCCCTGACGGGCAAATACATTATCATAGTAAGCCTCGCGTCTTTTGACGAACATGTTCCTCTCAGAAACATACCTTTGGTAAGCCCCTGTCCATCTTATTCTAGTGTGATAACGTTTAACCTTTTAATGCATACATTTCAGACTACCGAATGGCAAATTGATAGTGGTCCACCAATGATAATGACTCGAGCAACATGTCATAGCTGTCAAGCCCAGAAACTACAGGTATTACAACTCGAGATCGTCATTATCTCATATACTTGTTGCCTGAATAAGCCATCCCTGAAATAGTAAGTATAGTTTAATAAAGACACAGATTTAAATTGTGAAAACTTGTTTCAATTATTTAATTTTCCACTTAATATAAATTGAGTTAATACAATGGTAACAAGTCAGTGCCCTAAAGAAAATACCAAGGTCATTTAAACTCAATATAGATATGTTATCAGAAAATTACACACAATATAGTCATGTGTAGAGGATTATAATTCATAATTTGTGAAAATTGTGAATCCCACTCGAAAGCAACTTAGAGATAATGTTTAGACATAAAAAATAAAATCATCTGTGAAAGTGTCTACTTGACCCGACTCATATTATCCGAGATATGAATAAAAATGTAAATAAAGAATATAAAAGAAAAATAAGCGTTACAGCACTGCTCTATAAAAAAATCTGAAGATATTTTCACAGCCCCGTATTTTCCTCTATTTTCATTGGCATGATTGGCAGGCGTTTTGTCTGATACTATTTCAGCTCATATGATATAGCACTTACATGTATGTACTTTAGATTCCAAAACTTCATTACCTGTTATTAATCAGATCGAGATGGCAGCTATGTTCTCTGGTTCATCCCAGCTTTTGTTATGAACGTTTGCATAAATAAAAAATAAATAAAAACGGGGGGGGGGGGGGGCTGCAAGACCTAAATTTTCGAAGAAACTTAAGAGCCAGGGGGTTTGTTGTGAATTGAAGGATTTCGTTCACACTTTTGGTGAATTTTCTAAATTTTGCCCTCTCGATCGGCGGCCCCCCGGCTGCGTACGGTCATGTTTGTCATCTTAAAGTCTTTAAAAGGCCTATAGTACATCGGTTTTTAAACAATTTCGTTTGCAATAAAACTCGTCATTTGCTGGAACGTGGACCCTGATCATGAAGAAACACCAGTCTGGGTCAGAAGGGAGGAGAGAAGGAGCAAAAAGAACTCCAAGACTGTTTAATTCTCAAGAAATTTATTTTTGAATGCTCTTAGAAACGCAACTTTTATACTCCATTTTAAAATAAAGTTCTTACCGTGGGGGGGGGGGGTCCCACACCCTCTCCCGCTCGATCGTTTCGGTATCTCACGCTGTCAAAAATATTGTGCCCCCTTCGGGATTTTGCCCCCAAAAAACTGAAAGTGTTCCGGTGCGCCTGCTGTACCATTTATTCAAACTTGGGGTAATATTCGTGATTATTATTATTATTATTATTATTACTTATCATTTGTACTGCGCTTTTCCCATTAGGCCCAAAGCGCTTACAATGTAATATTTCAAAAACTACAAAGTATTAAACAGATAAGTTTTTAATGACTTTTTGAAGATTGCTAATGATGGAGACTGTCTAATTATTAGTGGCAGGTTGTTCCAGGATTTTGAAGCCGACACTGTAAAAGTTCTGTCACCAGCTAATGTACGAGTTATTGAATATGTGAGGCGAAGGTGATCACTGGCCGATCTAAGAGCTCTAGTTGGTGTATACAGATTCAAGCAGTTACTTAAATACTGTGGAGCCTGTTTATTCAGTGTTTTGTAGACAATCACGAGTAATTTGAACGTAATTCTCTGTTTGAAAGGAAGCCAGTGAAGAGAGTTAAAGAGTGGTTGGGAAGGATGATCCCGGGAAACCTGTAAAATTAATCGTGCTGCCCAATTTTGTAGTCGTTGAACACGGGCTAATTGATTAGAGGGAATTGTAGAAAGGAGCCCATTGCAATAATCAATACGAGACAGAACCAATGAACGAACAGCATTGTGACAGGCAGACTGGTCAATATACCTTCTGATTCTAGAAATGTTCCTTAAATAAAAAGTGACTGTGCTACAGATATGAGAGATATGGTACGACATTGACATGCGGGAATCAAATATGACACCAAGGTTTCGTATTTTTTCTGATGGTCTAATGAGTGTACCATCAACATCAAGTTGAACATTTGGAAGATTGCGCAAGTTATAAGTAGAGGCAACAACAAAAAATTCAGTTTTATTATCATTAAGTTTTAGTTTATTCACTATCATCCACTGTCTTATATCTGATATACAATTCTGGAGTTTAACCAGTGCATTATTGAGAGCTCCAGGAGTCTTCGGATCAAAAGAAACATATAACTGTATGTCATCAGCGTAAAAATGATAATTGATACAGTGATTTCGGATGATATCACCAACTGGAAGAGTATATATTGAGTAGCCTATGGGTCCGACTATTGACCCCTGAGGGAGTCCAAATTCTAGAGTTATGGGATTTGACAATGTGCCATCAATATCAACTTGCGAAGTCCATCCAGACAGGTATGATTGAAACCAGGATAAGACTGTGGACCTAATGCCTATTCTATTGAATAACCGGGATATGAAAATGTTATGATCTATTGTATCAAACGCGGCAGATAAATCTAACAGCACCATGAAAACTACATTATTAGAGTCGAGAGAAAACATGATATCATTTTTTACTTTGATCAGAGCAGACTCGGTGCTATGACCTGGCCTATAGGCAGATTGGAGAGGATCAAGAATATTATTAGATTCAATATGATCAGCTAGTTGAGTACATGCCGCCTTCTCGATGAGTTTACCTAGAAATGATAAGTTTGAGACCGGTCTATAATTACTGATATCATTTACGTCCAACCCTGATTTCTTCAAAAAAGGTTTGATGATTGCTGAATGTGCTTGATCAGGGAAAATACCTGTGGAAAGAGATTGATTGATTAAATTTGTGAGCAATGGTAATAAATGAACGATGTTTTCTTTCAAAATCCATGTAGGAATGGGGTCAAGACGTGAGGATTTAGTAGCAGAAGACATAATGATTCTGGATACATTTGACTGAGAAAGCACCTGAAATTCTGTGAAAAGTGGAATAGTTTGGTTTTCAATATCAGTAAAATGAATGTTAACAGGTACAGTACATGCATCAAGTTCAGCTCTTATTCTCCTTATCTTGTTAACAAAAAACGAAGAGAATTGATGAGCTAATCTGGCTGCGGATTCATATAAGGGAAGTTGATTCGACTTCTTGTTCAAAAGTGAATGAATGATCTGATATACCTCCTTGACAGAACACGAGCCTAACTTATCTTTCAAAAAATCTTCTTTAGCGGTATCAATGATTTGGCATACATTCCTATTAGCTTCTATGAACAATGTGCGATCTGAGTCTAGTCGTGTTTTACGCCATTTACGTTCTGCTTTACGTCGGTGCTGGCGAGCAACAAGTACAGACTGATTAAACCAGGGTCTACGTCGCTTCAGAGGGCGGGACTTGGTTGAGGATGGTGCACAGGTATCCAATACCTTTGTGACGCCAGAAACATACCAGTCAAAAAGTGACACATTATCTAAATCTTCTGGTTGAGATGAAACTAAGTCAAGTAAAGCATTACTGAATTGAGCTTTATCAATCTTGCGGTAATTACGTAAGGAAGAAGTAACAGAGACTGGGATTCTTGGCAGCACTGCAGAGTAAAGTATTTTGAAATTGTAGAGAACTTTTTTTGAATGGTCCATGGAATAATTCCATTTTTTTAGCTTCATGAAATAACGCATCAGATATGCAGTTAAAGTGCAAAAGTTGAGAAAAATCAGCTCATACCCGCAGCTAATTAATCACCTGTTCATTCATTGTGACGTCAGCGCGCAGAGTGTAAACTAAGCGCAGATCATAATACGCACAAACATAACTGTGGAACGTCCTTAATTCTCTTTAAATTGATACCATGCTAGTTATGATCATGCCATCACGAAAAGAATTCAAAAGTGTTGGATTAGGTCTGAATTGAAAAGCTGCAATCGTGACGGGTCAATACAGAACATGATTCTTTTGTCTGTGTCATTAGAGATGAAAATCCATTCAAATCTAGTCCCTGCTTCTTCATTTGTTGTTTTTTTGTATGGTTGGAGTCGTGGTTTGAAATACCCATGCATATTTGTTATGTGTTTGCTTGTGCAGAGGTGTGTTTGATTCCATGTTAATGTTGATGTTAAGGTGCATGGAAACATAAGAAACCACTGAAAAACTCATCAACACGGAAAGAAGAACAGTGACTTTCAATACTGTGTCATTTTGCAACTTTTTAATTTTAAGGCACTGCACCTCCATGTGAACTATAATCATAATCATGTAGGGTATCATTTTGAAGAGAATTAAATGATCTATTCATTCATTGATATTAATTATCCATTGATATTTAGTAAAACCGAGGAGGGATTATCGATCAAAGTCAGATTTCCAAACTTTTTTGAGTTTATATATATATATATAAACCCCTCAAAAAAAGTTCTGCAACTCAAGTTTGAGTGCTAGTAAATTTCTTAGTGTGCCATCACCATATAGAAAAATGGTATCATTAGAAAGTATGATTATTCCTTTTTACGATCATGTGTCATTTGTAATGCTAGTGTTATCATGAAATACACAGACATGATAAATATGCAGCAATGTAAAAAATGAAATGTTGCAAAATGCGTCGTTTCTAATAGCGAATTTCCAATTGTCTCGAGGATGGACCGAGTGCATTCACTGTCACCTGCATTGTGGAAATTCTATAGAAATGGAGACTCATGTTAGAAATCAATGCATTTTGCAACATTTCACTTCTGACTTTTCTAAATGTTCAGGGTGACTGCATATTCCATGATTACATAATCACAGCAAATGGCATGTCATTGTAAAGAGGAACAATTCAGCTCTCCAATGATACCGGTTTCATTTTTTTTGAGGGGTATATATATATATATATATATATATATATATATATTAGACAATATAATTTTTTCAGGTGTCTGTGCACTATGGCCAACGAGATGATATTGCCTCCAGATCTTGATTGTGACCTATCGCTTTTACAATAAAAATCGCGTGCACGCAGACTGTCGATAATAAATAGTCTGGAAATGACTGTGCTCTATCACGTTGCCAAAGCAAACTTCATATTGAGATAGCGTGGCTAGCAACGTTTGTTCAGGACATTCTGCTGATATCAAACATCAATCATTTTCTTATTGAAGAATACAATACACTGCGATATTGGCTATAACAAATGTTTCATGTCATTTAATACAACAAGTTAATTTGTACATAATGTTCAAAGAAACGTGCTTGACACGACATCTAGCTGGATGAAAATCTTATTGTTTTGAGTTTGTATTTCTTTCCTTCCTTCTCCCCCGCTCTTCATGCTACCTGCAAGGGTAATCATGGAGCTTGTCCATTTCATCTTGCAGTGGTGGGTCCTCTAAGTTTGAATAAGAATAGAACGATATATAAACAGACCGCTCCTGAAGAATCGTTTCTAACTTTGTGTCGAACTGCTAACGAACCTACATCTTTTGATGCACGACAGCCGTACATTCTTCAAATTGGGGTGTAAAATTGTATAGGTGCTTATAAGAAAATAATGGAAGCCATCCAAAGCACAGTCTCCGTTTCTTCGCTTTCAGAGCAAGATGTCGACCCCATTAATGTTGATATTATTATGAAGTCAATCTACATCGCCTTTGCTCTCTTTGGAATCCTAGGTAATGGCCTTGTCTTGATGGTAATAACTCGCATCAAAGACCTCCAAGATGTCACCAACTTTCTCATTGCTAACCAACCCCTCATCGATTTCATGACATCCTTGTTCTTATTGTTTGGTTTTGTCGTCCCCCTTCCAGCCTTACCCAATGATAACCTAACATTTGCACGGTTCCTCTGTGCATTCTGGTACACGAAATACCCGTTTTGGTCTACCTCTATAGCAAGTTGCTTGAATCTCGTCATGATAACACTGGAACGTTTTATGGCGGTTGTGTTTCCTATCCACTATCGTGTATACACAAAGTCCAAGAGAATGATAGCAGTTTTCCCCATTCCATGGCTAACGGGTTTCCTATTCCAGATAAATTTGATCATATTCTCTCGATTTGAGCACAACACCTGTCTACAATTCACATGGCCAAACGACTTCATCAAAATACTAATTTGCACCCTAACATACTTCCTCGTGTTCTTGCTACCGGTGACTACAATGGCATTTATCTACACTATGATAATGCTAAAACTGTATCGAAGTCCTATGGATCGATCTTCTACGCGAAACTCTACAGCTTCATCCAACAGACGACGACAGACAAGGGGACCGCGTACAGTAAATTTTCGAGATAAAGCACGAAAAAATGCAATCAGAACATTTATAAGTGTCTCCATATGCTTCGTCACATGCATGTCTTTGAATGTGCATCTCTACCTCTTGTATGGCTTTGGGTGGATATTGGATTTCACGGGACCGTTGTACCTGACATCAGTAATCATGGCTTTTGGTAACATTTGGATAAATCCCTTCATCTATACCTTTCAATATAAGAAATTTCAAATAGGGTTGCGTAAGTTTTTCTTTGAAAATAAGGGGGGGAAGAGATCACCGACTCGTGACGTAGATACATGCAACGCAGAATGATTTAAATGTGCAAAAATAATAGATTAATTTTTGTAAAATATTTAAACAATATTGATTGTGCTGAGCAGGAGAGTGTATTGATTTAGGGTATAGGAGGAGAAGAAATATATGTTCAACACTGCAACTTTTTGAATTCCAACCGGATGCCACATTGCAAGGCGGTATCCTTCTTGTAACAGTTTTATACGCGAAACTTTGCAAGTTCAAGAATGTTAAACCAGAAAAAATTCAAACTTGCACTTTAGAAAGATTCTTCCAGTGTGGCATTGCTGAAGGTACTACTTTTTGTGTTCATCTTTAAAATCAACTAGAGTGTACCTGCTGTTGGAATTCACCTCTACTTTATATGTAATCCCTTAACATAATTCATTCATGTAATATATCTATCTTCAAGGTACATCAATAAAAATGGTATGAAGATGAAATAATATGAAGCAAATCAGCACATTGGAAACACTTGTGCACTCATTTACTTACACATGCAAAGGCCAACAAATAAAAAGAGAAGCAAGATCTCTGCCAACAATTTTTTTTATTGATTTTTATTTCGTTCTGGAAAATATGTAACGGGCTCAACCAAAAAATGCAGTTATCATAAAGTACAAATTCATTTGATGTTGACATCGACGAGTGGCGTGAATTTAAATGAAGCATTCATTGCTCTGATTACATCGACCTAGTTCTTACTTTTCTCTGAAAAAATGTTATCAAACTAGATCAGTCTATGTGGGTCCACAACGTGGCTACGAACAAAGTAAATACTAAAATCTGTATAAATAATTTCTTATGGACAAACTCTGAATGGGCAGAAAAGAAACCACACTCTAGAGTCAAGGACGATGTTCGAATTCGAAATTCAAATCTATACAGAGCTCTAAAAGAGTGACAACGATTGAAAATGAACTACGGATTCAAACTCATTGTACTGTGAATGTTACCTTTACGCTATCTAAAGCTGATATGAACTGACTGTGAAGGATAGGCCTCCGGGCGGGAAAAACGTACTGGTGATAGTTTATAAACAAACGAGGATCACCGAAGGCAAAATGTAACTCCTCATACAGGCGCAGTGGTTACGTATTTGAGCGTGAAGGATCACACAGTTATGACTAGAGAGCTGAGATACATAGGACAGTAATTTCTTGAGTTTGAAATTTAGACGGTTTATCCTTCTTGTAACACCCAACGATCTCCTCTTCAAATCTCTCTCTCGCATACTCTTTCTCTTTGTGGTATGACCAAATGAAGGAAAAAAAATACATCGACCCAAACACACGTTCTGCGATATTTCTAAGCACCAGAGAATGATTGTTGTTCTTAAGTAACGCACAAGTATCTGATCCCACTCATTCTTTAACTATTCCAATTATAGGTAATTCTAAAAATTTGACATGATCATGATAATATGCCATCCAATGCAGTCTATCTTTATGTATGTGTGTCATTAATTTATATTTCAGTTGATGTGAGAAATAAAGTGCAAAAAAAAATTTGGCGCACGGAATTATAACTGGATTTTCTTTCTTTTTGGGGGGAAGGGTGCTCAAATCAGTCTCAATAATTTTTTTATTCGTATCAGCTAGCTAGAATATGCAAATTAAAAGTCTTGTTATTAAAATATATTAGTATACAAAATTTTAATGTCTGATTAGTCCTTGTTGAACCACTAGGGGAAAATTACAAGAAAAAATGAATTATATTATTATCTCACGTCACAGATTGGCTGAATCAGTTGCAGACATCATATCACTGTTCCAAAATTGACAAAATTTAATTACTTGCGCAAAAAAGATCAGGAAAATTATTTTAATTTGATTTAGAAGGAATTCACTTTTTTCCTTGTTAGATTTGTTTTTACTATTCATTAAGATTTTTTTCATCTGACTTTAGAAAAGCAAAATTACCTACAGTATGAGGGACTCTCGTTGGTAAAGTCTCTTTCCAAGGAATTTCATTTGGAAAATATTATTGACAGGTTCACTAAAAGCTGTTCTCCACTAAGTAAATAAATAATGAAGATTGGGATTTGATGGTCCTAATTGCTTTTGGACGATATTTAGGTAAATTAAGAAAACGCAGTTCACGGAGCCGCTATTCGACCCAGCAAATTTGTTTTTTGTTACCGAGATTTACGATATTAAAATATGGGTTGACTTTCCAAATTATTAATCCCCTTTTAAGTTTATTATGATATTCATTTTAAAAGAAAAACACATCATAGGAAATAAATCTCTTGAACATAATAAGAAGTTGATTAGGTGTAAGTAATTACGATCGACATATCTCACATCAGCACTCCATTACTACAAAGTTGCATTTATTAAAACGATGAAAACTTTTCATCTGAAACGGAATTGTTACATCATGAATGGTTTGGGTTACAATGGTAATATTTCCTCTGAAATAATGAAACTGATGTGTTGCTGTTTAAGATCAAGGTTGTTTATTTAAAAACTTTTTTGGAGAAAATTATTGTGGGGGAAAGAGCCAAATAACATGAGAAAAAACATAAGTGAATATACTCTGTCAAAATCTTGAAAGTTATTAAGCAATAAAGAGAAAGAAAGAAAGTAAGAGCCAATTAATTACGATAGGCAGTCGCTGTCGCTCTTCCTTGGTTTTCCATTTTCTGTTTTCCTGTTTATCTTTAGTGTTTTCAGTACCAGTATGACAAATGACATAATAAAGACAGGGTTGAGGGAACTGTATCGTCGCAGAGCAATTTTTAGAAAAATTTCAAAGGAGAGAAGCAAGCTAACAGATAAACAGGAATTTAAATTGATTTTTTTTAAGACATATTCGGCATGAAAATATTGGAACCTTCGTGACATTCATGAAAATTAAGTTCAAAAAATAAAAACAAGGACTTAATATAAGTTGGGGGCATACAATTATTGGTCTCATCCATCCCGTGAGTATGCTAGTGAAAAGATATCGTATTATTTTTTTAAAATCAATAATAATAAGAGAATATTTACGATTCTCACATGGGATGCGATTGAGAATAAAAAGAAAACTCACCGCAGCCATGTATGGTAAACCTCTATACAACATCATTCTGAAAACCATTTTAAACCCCGCAAGTATATTTGCATAAGAAATCGAAAAGCATTATCCGTTTTCGTCTGCTCGCGAGGACAAGTGTCAACATTGCTTCCAACAAGGGAATGCGATTGTCAAAAGTAATAAGTAATGATAAACAATGATAGGTAAATATCCCAAGTGTTAATTGACTCCTTGGATTGCATTACCGTTGCATAGAAAACTTAAATGGAAATATTACAATCTTCATTAATTAGATATTACAAACTTTCCCTAATTGCTGTTTTTTAAGACCCGACAGGTCTTTTCTATTACTTTGTTTTCGATAATTGAAAGCAAAGAAAGACAGTAACACACATCCCCAGACTCATCTAACATAATTCACAATACTGACGTTGTCAATGAATGATGAGGTCAGTGGAAATAGGCCAAATCATAAAGGTGTTTTTATTTTAAAAAAAATGATAACACTGTACACGTGCACCACGAATGCATGATGATCTTTGTATAAACCTATAATGTAACCAGACTAATAGAGTATTCCTATTTGATCCTTGTCTAGACTGTCATGGTAAATGAAATGTTGAGGTCAGTGAAAATGGGCCAAGTAACCTAATTGATATTTATTAATCAAAAAGCAAGCACATTATTTTTCTAAATCATAGATGAATAGACCTACATCATCAATGCACCATGTCTCATTAATGGTGTCTAGTTGATTGTGTTTATTATTCCAATAGTAATTAACGGTGGGTCAAATTACTCAAACTCGTTATCTATTTTTTTTTCATTGAAAACAAATGCTTTACACCTATATTGTGGTGATTTGTAAATAGACTTTCATGATGCAGCCAGACTCTTCAAACATCTAGATAATCATTGTCCGATTTTCAATGTAATATGGGGTCAGTGGAAATAGGCTAATTGCCAAAGTTGCTTTCTCTAATTATAGAAAACACTTTACAGCTCACCTTTATTTTGTAATAAATGAATAGACATATATTAACAACTAGGACTCATTTTGCATGTCTGATTGATGTTTGTCAAGATTTTGATCTGTAATGAAATGTTGAGGTCGCGGGTATAAGTCTTTTTTTTTCTTTTTAGTCAATGATAAAAACTTTATGATAACATGCTGATAAACACACACAAAAATCACCTAGCATGATACACCCATACTCATATGACATTGTCTAGATTCCATTTATGTTGTAATAAATGTATAGCGATACATCTAATCGTTCACATGGGTTGAGTTCATAGGAGCCCCTGGTCTTATAAAGGAGTCCAGTTGGCCCATCACAATCACAGCGTCACTATCACTGGTCACTTCTGACAGAACCTTGCTCGATCTGTTCGACAGATGAGTGGTTGAAACTTGGAACAAATTGATTTGTGTTACCATCTATATTTGAGAATGAGACGTCGTATTTCATTTTCATTTCATTTATTTCATTTTCAACAAAATTCATATTCATATCGCAACAGGCATAAGAGAGAAAGGCGAATAACCATCAACAACATATCGGAAGCAACTTCCTATTTTAAGCGACCGGGGCCAAAACGCAAAAACTACACCCCTAAATGTAATTTTGAACAGATAAAACAGTGCATTACACCAATTTGCTAGGTTTCTCACAACTTAATCTAGTATTTATTCGTGTTGGGGTAAAACAAAAATGAAAGTATCTTTTGTAAAACAATATATTGAATGAATTGCATTTTAATTTCTCTGAGTAATATCTATTCATTAATTATGACCATCACGGTCTGACAAATCTCTTGCAAGTTTCGGGGTCTTCAGACCGTCACGTTTTCGAACAGATCTCAAAGAAAATAACTCTCTTTTCAAAGAACCAACTCGTTCCAACATCGACTGCTTCAAAAATTGTCAAAGATGTCGAATTTCTCTTGGAATTCCTCATTTCCTTCCGAAACGATGGAATATCGTACTCCAATTAGTATGACCGTTCTGGCAATGATAAACAAGCTACTTGTGTATCTCGCTGGGGCCTTGACGTCAGTCACTCTTCTTTGTATCATCAGCTTCAAGAAACTGAGAACACAAAAGAACATTATCCCTTTCAACATTGTTCTGTGTGATTTTCTCGTCACTTCTTTCAGAATATTCTACGAGGTAAGTTCATTAACTCTTATTTCACAATAGATATTTGAATAATAGTATATGTGGAGCGTTGTGGCCCAGTGGAGTAGTCTTCGGACTTTGAAACAGACGGTCGTGGGTTCGAATCCCAGCCATGGCGTAGTTTCCTTCGGCAAGAAATTCATCCACATTGTGCTGCACTCGACCCAGGTGAGGTAAATGGGTACCTGGCGGGAATTTATTCCTTGAAATGCCATCGCGCTGTAAAAGGCTGCGAGGCTAAAGCCATGGTAATGATATCCATAGGGACGCATTTTGGCAGTGATATGCGCTATATCAGCATGTTGGTATTATCATTATTATATGTACACTCTTAAATAGGAATAGTCAAAGTAACCGTTCTGTTGGCGAATACGTGTCTTTACGATATAAATGTTAATATTAGCCAACATTTTGGTAGATCCTAATCAATACATTAATTGATACAAGTTTTTATCGGTGGGACAAAATAGTGTGCTCCAACACAGTGGTCTGTTCGTATTTTTGACAAATTCTTTCGAAGAGTATATAAATATATTTCCAGTTAAGATGGTGTTAGTTTGGTTTGCTCTCAATTCAATTCATTTTTTTATCAGAGATTTGTGCACAGGACTGTGATATACGCTTATGTTTGGTACAAATTTTTAATTTACTTTGGAATGACAACAGAGAGTTTCTATATCTATCATTGAGGGCTGTTCAGGTACATGTGTCTTCTGCTTACAATATTGAACATGTTCTACCCCATCATTTGGCAATTTTTATTTGTAAAAAAAATAATAAGTGTAGAAAATGCTAAGAAAGTTTGGGTCGGTCGGCAGGTCGGCATTTTTTTTTTTGGGGGGGAGAGGGGGAGTGGGTTCTCCCAAATTAAATAAAAATTGAAAGGCGACAGGATTACTAAAGGTCGACCGATTATTTAACAAGCAAGTTTTCATTCTTCACTTTGACCTAGGGATTGTAGAGTATTGACCACTTTAAAATATAGTATGAACTATTCGTTTCAGAACTCGGCTCGTTTAAACATAATGTTAGCATAATTCGACGCTTTCTGATCAAATGCAAAGAGGGAAAGGGTAACAATGCACTTATTAATTAATTCCTCCAAAACGCAATTCTTTAGCTTGTATTAAAGTTTTATGTTTCAAATGGGAAAATAGTCTTTTAAAATGTACGCAAGCTGAACGTGGGGTATACTGGCCCATCATCCAGTGTACAAGCGTCTGTTAATCGCTTGTAGCATTCCTTCAAGAGAATGGTGTCGAGATGAACCCATTCATGAACAAACATGGCTAAAAATGTACGGATGGAGATCATAATGATATTGAGAGCGAAATGCTCTACGAATAGCAGCAGGGAGTGAAAACCTCTTTAATGTCCAAAATCCTATCCAGATAATTTGACTACGGTTATGAAAGAAATCGGTTGCAACGTAACAAATTGTTATGAAGTATATCGTAAATTACAGTATGCTACTCATATCTCTTATGAAGTATATCGTAAATTACAGTATGCTACTCATATCTCTGGGTGATGACCCCCTAATCATCTCTTTCTTTTTTTTACCAGCACCTCTTATTTTACCAGCACACCTAATACGAATAATAATAAAATTGTTTTCTTAAGTTTGAAACTCATCTTTCTAAGTAAACTGCCGATTCGTCCATTGCCAACTCGTCCACTCATCACATGGTCTATCTTCATTTAGTCTATATAATGCCATTCCGTCCATCAAAATTTTAACAGCCACTAGGTCCAATAATCACTTCCTCTAATCACCAGTTCGTCTATGACCATTTCGTCTCACAACCAATTGGTCTAATTCTCATTTCATTTTCACTCATTTTGCCCAATTGATACTTACTCAAATTAGACCAAAATGGTATATATGGACTAACTGGCTATTGGTCCAAGTGGTTATCAAATGAATGGTAAGTGGCCGAAATTGCATTTAGACCATGTACGAACTGATGGTAGACCGATTGAAGACGAGTTTGTAATTAGATGAATTTGCATTAGACCGATTGGAAATAAACCTGCTCTTCTACCCACCTTTTTCAGTTCACAAGGACCAACCCCTGTGTCATCTTGGCAATAATATTCTCGACTGATTTTACATCGGTGATAAACATCTTCCTCGCTGCTGTTCTGCAGTTTATCACTATCAGGGTGGATCCATTTGGAGCACGCGGTATCGTCACCACACCCCGCATCATCGGTACCTGCATCATCAGTTGGCTCCTCCCTATCCCAGCAGCTTCATCTTTCCTCATGGTGGGAGGAGACGTAAGGGGAGTTGATAACATCATGATATTCGTCGAATGCGGCCTCCTCATCCTCACCGGGTTCTTTTACACATTCGTCTACAAAACTGCAGCCGGTGGTCCTCACAACTTCACCAAGCAGCGAAAACAAGAAAATCGCAAAGTATTCGTCACCATCGCAATGATTTACCTTACAACTTTCGTATTCAGAGCCATGTTCACTGTAGGACATGTAGCCCATTCGCTTTTGGGATCTACATTGGTTTATATTATAGGGCTTATTGCTTATTATCTATGTACTTTGTCTAATGCACTTGTATACTGGTGGCGCCTGAAGGAATTTAGGTCCATACTATCACGGATAATGTCCAAATTTAGAAACGCGAAAATAGGCGTCATAAGCTAAATTCCCTTTCATAATTTCCTTTTCTAGAAAACCGAGGGTCCCTTAATGAAACCGTCACAAAAATGATGGCTTTTAGGCAACCTACACGACCGTGTATTTTAGAATTCGAATGCATGTAATTTCGTGTATATACCCTTCAGAATAGTCTTGTGATTACAGTCATGTAACTACTGATCTTTAAGGGGCCGTCGATTCTGCTATACAGGCGAGACGAAGCCATTAAAATCATAATTTTTAGC
The DNA here is from genome assembly GCF_018143015.1 of Lytechinus variegatus. Taxonomy (NCBI): domain Eukaryota; kingdom Metazoa; phylum Echinodermata; class Echinoidea; order Temnopleuroida; family Toxopneustidae; genus Lytechinus; species Lytechinus variegatus. The sequence continues at coordinate 38,266,064 of NC_054742.1, read as the reverse complement.
TTGAATCGATAAAGGTTTACTCAATTACAATTCATTTCAACTTTTTACGATTGATAAAGGTAATTCATCGAGATGAATTCAAAATCTTCGTGCACTTAATGAAAGTTAAAGCTCGACTTTGCACAAAAAGCATTACAAAGCACGACTTCAGAAAAATTAACGTTGTCCACTATGACATTTTAAGTTAAGAACAGGTAATTGCATCTCTCATCAAAACATAATGGATCGGCTGGAAGGGGGAGAGGTCGCCGTTATATAAATAAATTCTATTCTGTGTGGTTGATCGATGTTAATATCGAAGATATTATAAAAACTCTGTTTGCTACTTACTTTTGACAGCCGACGGTGAGTGTGCAATACTCGAAATATATTCTTGTTCATGTTCTATTCTATATTTCACATTGAAATGTACGCCGTGTGTCTTTTGTCCATTTGTTTTCAAATAATTGCGGTATCTGCTTAAGCGTCTATTTATTCTCAAATATGTTTCAGTTGGTATGAATACATTTTTTGTGTAAAGGTTACCTTCACTACTAAACATAATTAGACAGCAGACTTTTTTTTCTAAAGAACGATCACCTTGAATATGATTTTGAAAGCTGTATAAGAGTAAAAGTCTCGATCGCTCCTGCCTTCCAGATTGGACATGCTTGTGTAATGACACAATATTCACTTTGATACTTATCATAGCTACAAACCGGGAAACAATCTGGGAGCTGATATAATCAGCTGTTACAAAATATACATCTCTTTCAGTTATCATTAAGATTTTGGAAATTTAATAAAAATTGGACAGAACACAAATCATCAATACAAAATTGGCCCACAGTTCGTTATCATGATTAATTCAAGTTTCGATCAGTCTTCATTTGAAGAAGAATACGATGGACAGGAAACTACCGCTCTCGTTGACACCATCTTGACAACTACCTATATCATATTTGCGATTCTGGGCATGGTGGGTAATGGCCTTGTCTTAATAGTTATAGCCCGAATTAAAGATCTCCAAGATGTCACCAACCTATTCATCGCTAACCAATCCCTTATTGATTTCACAGCTTCTTTCTTTCTGCTGTTTGGTTTCGTTATCCCTGTTCCTGCCTTGCCCAAGGACCGACCGACACTCTCTAGTTTCATCTGTTCTTTTTGGTACACCAAATATCCGTTTTGGTCTATGATCGTTGCAAGTTGTTTGAATGTAGCAGTGATGACCCTTGAACGCTATATTGCAGTGTTCTTTCCCATTTCCTACCGCGTTAGCAAAATATCAGGAAAGACAATATCCATCACCTTCATTCCATGGATCTGCGGGTTTCTCTTTCAAATTACTCTCCTTTCGTTCAGCAAGGTAGAAAACGGACAGTGTTTTGAATTTCTGTGGCCTGACGAAGCAACAAAGATTGGAATCTGCCTCACAACATACCTGTTGGAATTCTTGATACCCGTTGGTACCATGATTTTTGTCTACGCTAAAATATTTTACCAGCTTCGTCGCAAATGTGATCCGTTTTCCCAACAGGCAAATTCGTCGTCCCTGGGAAAGAATGAAGGGAAAGCTATTGGACGCATCAACGCAGACTATCGCATTAAAGCTCGGAAGAATACCATCAAGACACTCGTCACAGTTTCTACCTGCTTTGTAATCTGCTTGTCTCTCAATCAACACATTTATTTCGCCTATGGCTTTGGTATGGATCTGAACTTTGCAGGACCAATGTACATCACATCTGTAGTTGCGGCGTTTGGAAACATTTGGATAAATCCTCTTGTCTACACGTTTCAATACAAACGGTTTCAGAGAGGTATCCGAAAACTTTTCTGGCCTACTAAGTCACAGCAGCTCCAAGTCAAAGCTGTCTCTGGTAATTCCAGGCAAATTTAGCTAAATTGTTTATTGATAAATGTTACATAATCATCACATTCATTGAGATTATTATTCATGCGGTCTTAGCTCAAACAGCTGAAGTAATAATGAATCGAATGAACGCAGTCTCACTATACAGAGCGTATCAATAAAAAGTTTACACTTTGAAAGAGTCCTGCGAATTAAAAAATATGCCACAAGGGGATAAATTTTCGCATGTTTTCGTGGGTTTAGGTTTCATCTATCAAATAAAAGCAAAAATTTCGACAGAATGTTACACTTGAGTGAGCAATGTCCATTTTTTCAAAGCTCGCAGAAATCTGTATGCGCGGAAATGCTTATTTTCACGCTGCGTCAAGTAAGACAGGCGAAAACTTTTTAAATTTATTATATATTTCTTATGCATTTTTAGCAAAATGAAAAAAAAAACATTTTATAACAACTTTGCCAACCAAATTAAAATTTTAACCTGAGGCAACCATTCTGCAAGCTGAGGTAACCTTTCTGCAAGCTGCTGAGGTAACATTTCTGCAAGCTGCATCTGAGGACATAATTGAATGTAGAAACAACAGTTTATTTTAGACATCTCCAGCTTTTTCACTAACCTTTGTCATATAAAGTGGATTTATATTTCATATTTTATTAAATACTTCTTTCTCCCCGCTTTCTCTAGACTTTCCCTAAGCTTAAGCCTAAGCCATTTCATGTGACTTACAGCTCCGTGTAAAACAGATATCATCACGATAGCCAGCCTCGGTTTGTGGGGATGGGAAGGAGCCTCAATGGCGTTTTAGGTAAGGAAACAAGTTAAAAGGGTAAAAGAAATCTTCAAATCAATCTTCATAGCTAAAGTCCGTATGTTCTTCAGGATTAACGTTTACCTTTAGTCACCTAACTATTTCAAAGTTCTGCGCAAATAATTTTTCACCAAAATTTCAAAAGTGGTGCTCACCCAAGCGGAAAGATTTTTCGACAGTTATATCGTCACTTGCTTAAAGAGATCTGTATCAATGTTTAAACGTGGAAAAGCATCATGATATTACTAATTTATAATTTTACAGGATCATTTCTTACTGTAAACTTTTTTATACGCACTGTATATAATCTGGATGGTCTGATTATGATGGGTTTGTCACGTTGAAACGTACTTAGTGAATATTTTTCTCAAAGTATTTAGCATTTTGATTCATGATTAGATTCAGGTGCTTGTTCGTATATCAAAATAATATAACATAACATAATAATAAGCAAATGACATAATGAATAACATATGCATACATACATTCTAACAATCTTCTTGAACTATATTTATACCTGATAAATTTCTTTTTTTTCTAAATTATTAAAACAAATAACAGAAAAAATATATACATATATCGAAATAATACATTTTGGAATATTTATTTATATATACCTCTTCAGTACATAGATTTGTATAGATGTATCGGGATTCCTCTTGAGAAATTATACACTGCTTTTATGCATTTTAAAAGGTCTCATTCTTAATCTTTAAGAATTAAGTTATAAGTATATAAAATTGTACAATACAATAAATGTGAACATTCTCGTGGAATTTTATCTTATTAATGATTTACTAGTATAATTTTCATAAATACAGTCACTCGCTTCAAATGCATTGCGCCCGTTGTACATAATTATGTCAAGTTTATTTATGTATCATGACATAAATCATAATAGTGATTTTTCAAGGCTTGGAATAGTTGTAAAGAGGTCCAAACTTTGGGAAATGATTTCATTTTATTGCAAAATGAATCTAGTGATAAAATCACATGCTTTCTTTCAAATTAATATTTTCCTTTTACAATTTTCATGGAATAATCTTTTGAATAGTCTGGAATAGAATTCTTCATAATATTTTTCAGTGATGTACATAATATTTATATATTTTCTTTAGGCATTAAGGTGGTAATCGTATTTAGATCCATGTAGTTTACATTGTTGCTGAAAGAAGGAATGTTGGGAAACTGTGTTGACCGAAGTTTGCAGTGTCTCGGTTTCCAAGAAGGGGTGACATTAGGAATGCATAATGAGAGAGAGAAACATGTAAGTAAATTATTCTTTTGAGTTCATGAATACATACATACACATCGATATAAAGGGGATAAAGGCACTACTTTGTAAAACCATAGTGTGTCTTTACATTTTGATAAAACTATCTGAAACCTTTCCTTTTATCTAACGAAGTAAATGCGTCGCTATCAGTAAAATTACATAGCACTGGTTATATAAAAATCAGATTTCTTTTCAACAAACACCTGCACGATGATATGTATTGGGTATCTTATAGACCCCTTGAATATCAACTACATGTTAATTTCTTTATATTCATAAGCGACACAGGTAAACAGGTATTTACACATTTATTTAATTTTTACGTTTCAGTTCGATTCCAAATTCTATGCATTGTTTTGCTTTAATTCTCGTTCATATTCTTATTCTACCTCTTCTGGAAAGTGACCTTTTGGACGTCAAAAAGCGAGTGATGTCTTAAAATACTCTCATAAAACCGCCTATGTTAATGAAGCTACTTGAAACAAATCATAATGAATATATTAGATCTTCATCAAAATAATGAACCCTGTTCCGTTTTCCTAGTTCTTTAGTGATTCGATTCTAATGATTGTTGAAAACAAACACAGATGGTCAGCACAATAACTTCTGAGCATGCTTAGAGAGTAGAATTATCTGAAATTTCTCCCTTTCTCCATAATGTACAGTGCGTCCCACAAAAAACGAAACCGAGATTTAGAGATGATTTATCATAACTTAATCACAAATGCAATAGACAAATGACCTACCATTTTAAAGCTTAGAATCTCTTTCATCTGGAATAACTGGAAAAACAATTTGAAAAGGGGATACCAAAAAGTCACTTGGCGGGCCGTATCTCGGTTTTAAAAATAAAACCACATATTCAAAAAGTTCAGTATCTGCTCCTTAATTTGATACCTCAATTACAGAAAATGGTCAAGAAACAACAATGTTCTGGTTATTTGAAATAAGGCTTGAATTTTAATAATTTCATAAAATGAAGAGGTTTTACAGGCTAGCGTTCAAACTCACTCGACACTCCGTTTTGTTGACGATTAGCCATGCGTTAAGTCTTTTGTTACCATGGGTTAGCTTCTGTGGGAAACCAGTGAAAACACATTTATTTAATGAAATTATTGAAATACAAGCATTGTTTCGAGGGATCATAACTTTTTTTTACTTCTTGACCATTTTCTGTGATTAGGCTATCAAATTAAAGAGCAGATATTGAACTTTTTAGTCATGTGATTTCTTTTTGAAATTCAGATACCCCCCGCCAAATGGGTTTTTGGCATCCTATCTTCGAATTGTTTTTGCTCAATCATGCGTGAATGAGAAATATTCTTAGTAATTTCAAATGAACGAGGAGATTCTAAGCTTTAAAATGGTAGGTCATTTGTCAATTGTATTTATGATTAAGTTATGATAAATCATCTCTAAATATCGGTTTCGTTTTTTCTGGGACGCACTTAACAATGCCCTCACATTCACTCTAAGTGCAATCTAACAATGAAATGATATATATATATATGAGTTAAATATGTGTCTTTCAGAAAGACAGACATAAAAAGTAAAGGTTTATTCCTTGTCGGATTAAAAAGGGGAAATGTTTTTCGACATCTCATCATAATTATGACAGCCTATTTTCAACATAATAACAACTATTTATAAGGTAAGTTATCTAATAGAATACAGATTTTTATCATTTGCCGTATTTTCTTCAAACGTTTTCCAGTTTCGTTTTAAGTCCAACTTTCTTATTTTGAGTCTCGATTTCAGGCCTATTTTTCGAAACATTTCCTTTAGCCTTTAGTCTTTCCAGTACATGTATGAATAAGGTAACCCTTCTTTGGTGAAGCGTTGTTTCAATACATCTTTCATTCTCTTTTTATATATGCCTAACATCAGTGACTCCTTGATAAACGGCTCATATTTTTTGTAAAGGCCTTTGGATATCGCCACCGCATCTCCTGCAAGAAAATGAAAATATGATCAAGATTGTATTGACAATTTTTTCCCTCTTATCCACATATCCAGATGTTATATTCATTCTATTTTCATGATTGTAAACATTTTTTTCCTTTTCACTTTTGTCAACTTTAGAACGTGTTTATATATATATATATATATATATATATATATATATATATATATATATATATATATATATATATTAGAAATTGCGCTTTAGAGATGATATGGTATTACCATGTCAACTAATACTTCTACTACTACTACCACCACCACTACTCCTACACTACTACTACTACTACTACTACTACTACTACTACTACACTACTACACTACTACTACTACTACTACTACTACTACCACTACTACTACTACTATTACTACTACTATCACTACTACTACTACTTCTACTACTACTACTACTACTACTTCGACTTCTACTACTACTTCTATTTACGAGTGGTTAAGCACCTGGGTCAAGCGTCAAATGATTATTTCAATATGAAGTATGATCTAGAAGATTTTAGGTATGCGTTTGACTTTCGAAAACACACACTTTTATAGGTGCAACGGTTGCATGATGTCACAATATATTGTCTAACATGGACCCGTAGACAGTTTTACCGAGGCTATTCTGTAATATATATTTTTCCATTTCCAAGACAGTGTATACAATTTCATTTGTTTGCATAATGTGTAAAATAAATCAAACATGTTGTACAGTGTTAATAACGTCCGTGTAAATTATAAGTAATATATGCTTTTATACAGTGTTCATGGTCGAACGCAGGGTTTTTTTTCGGAGGGGGTGGTGGCCAAATGTTCTAGACCTTGTGAATGCAGTGAAGAGGGCGATATCCCTGCATTTTTTTATTGAAAATAGACCATCTGGTGCATGTCCAGCTCGGTTTTTGAGAGAATTGAAATCAGATATAAATATTTAAATTTCTCAGGGAAAGGAGCATTATGCCACCCCCCCCCCTTGCGGGTCCCTGTGTGGGCCACGATTCACAACCCTTTTCTGCTCCTAAATTTGGATTCGATTCAGTAAAAGAATCTTACAACTGTCAAAAAAAGGACCACTTACCAACCGGTTTTGTTGGAAATTCATCTCTGTTGTGAGTCCACCTGCTCTCCGAAGTAAAAGATATCATGTTAAATTTATTCTGGTCATAAGGTTGGTGATTTAGTATGCACCCCTCTAGGTATTGTATATAGAGTTGCCATCGACGATAATAATACCTGAAATAAACAAGTTTTAGACGATATAAACTGAACTGGATATTAATTCGTTGTTGTATTAAAATGCCCCTCACCGCGTTGTGATTAAACAGACTATTACTAATTCAACGTTTCTCTTGTGTATGTGGACAATTTAGATGACAATGGAATTTTGAATCGTGTCTGGTTAATAATTGTTAATAAACGCCTAGAAATATTTTACATCTTATTGGTAACTTGAATATCATTGTATATACAATATCCGAGTTTAAATGCATATTCACTCTGTAAATGGAAAAAAATGCATCTTTTGTTTTCAATGTCAGATTGTTAGAAATAAATGTTAAAAATATATATTCTCAACTGCATTTGTCATATGTTATTGCCTGTGAAAGTGGCATGCGTTATTGCACTTCAGATGGATCAGACCGTAATGGAACCACCACGTAGACCCGTCACGGATTGCTTCGGTAATAGCATCCAATATTTGATAGTAGTCCAGTTAATATGGATTGCTTGTTATGTATCAAAAACCTTTCATTATCTAGCTAAAGCGCATATTTGGAATGGACCTTTTTCCTCTTTTTTTCATGAACAGTGCTTGATGGAACCATACAAGACACTAAGATAACATGGATAAATCATATAAACAGAACATTTTGCATACGCAATAACAAATAATTCAATGAAGTAAATACGTTATCAAGGGCAAAAGAGAATTATGAAAAAATAACTTTGTTAGCACTACTGAGTATGAGGTCACAAAATATAGGGATAAGAATGATACTAATTTTATTTCAAATAAAATGTCATATTCATCACAAAATTTTAAAAATTTAACGTGAAGTTACTTGCGGTTTATAATTTTGGAAAAGGGTAAGTGACTTAGTTCATCTCATATTGTTTCAATCATAATTATATCACACTTACGTTCGAAGTAATCCTCCCCACTGCTTATTTGCATAATCAAGAATCTGCCAATGGTAAAATTTTAAATTCAAGTTAAATGACTTCATATGATTTTATGACAAAATGAAGGAAGAAAAATAATAAAAATGTCCGAAATAGGATTCAGTTTCTATTGTTGTTTTGCATCAATTGGTAAACTGTCTCTAGTATTTAGAAGAATTATCGACTGCTTTTTTTTGGTAGATGCCTTTAGTGGTGTATCAAAAATTCTAAGCCAATCGACTGCACTGGGCTGATGGGGGAAGTCACCACCTGGCAATCATTTATAACTGCTATCAACAAAGCAGTCGATATTTGTATATTATCCCATAATCTGTCTCGCTTTCTATGACTGCGTATTGGACCAAGTCACCAATCAGATGCCTAGAATCTTACTGCAAGGTGGAAAAAAAATGATCACAACGTACAGGTGTACATGCTCAGTGTAATTGCATTATACAGAAAAGTAAGTAACAAAAAACATAAAAAAGGCTATTTATGAAGACAAAGTTAACCCCCAAAACATCCACTTCTTTTTAGCAACCATGGAAGAGTTTGGGATTACTTACTTCACCTGTAGGCCCCCACAGAGTTATCTGATTTCTTGCATTGTATTCATACAGTGTTTCTTCCTGAGTAGGAAAAAAGAGTATAAAACAAATATATTGAGTACAGTCATTCCATGGCATTGACTAATTAGACTAATCATATATATATATATTTATATATATATATATATAATATATATATATATATATAACAATTATGATATATACACATTATGTTTACCATGATAGTAATTAGACTGATAATATAAAGCCCCTTTTACACCTTCAAGGAAGCAACACGGATCATCCCGGATTGTCAATCCGGGGTCATCCGTGTACAGTCCGGGACTACAGTGTACACTCCGGCTACTCATCCGGCGCCATCCTTGATGTACCGGCATGTCCGGGAGAAAAATTGAACATATTCAATTTTTCATCCCGGAGTACACGGACTGATAATCATCCGTGTTCATCCTTGTAGCCTCCTTGTACATCCGTGTAGCTACCGAATGCATCCGGGAGGCTCCTTGTAAGAACCGGGTGATCCTTGTTGATACCGGCTTTATCCGGGGTCAAATGTTTGTATTGTTTGCGTACATGAATAGTCCGTATTCATAACCAAGCACGAGCATGCTCCAGATGCTGCAAAAAGGGACGAAACGTCATTCTAGCAAGATGCCGGTTACAAGAAATGGTAAGGTCTGTGTAAAGACCCAGTAACATCCGTGATCATCCGGGTATTCTGTGTTGGCTCCGGGAGCATATCAAACAGGATCCCTATTGCTACCTTGCCTATCCTTGTAGACTCCGTACTTTTCCGTACATATCCGTGTTAATAACCAGTTAACTCCTACTCACTCCGGGAATGCTAGGAAAATACAAATTTGGCACCCCGGATCATCACGGACTGAGATCCGTGATGATCCGTGTTGCATCCGTCAAGGTGTAAAAGGGGCTTATGTCAAATCTGAAATAAATATATATATATTGATTGCAATCATTTTGACGGCAATGGTAAGGCAGACGAGTGGAACGCTTCTGTAAACGTATAATGCAAATACAAGAAAAAAAAACTTTTGGCATCAATGGTTTCCTCATTTACAAATCATATTTTTGGAGAACTGTTTTTGTTAAGCAACAAATGAGATTTGAAATACCGTTTCTTTCTTATTCAACATGCGAATTTGGTGAAATATCCTGCATATGATATTGTTTTCTGTTTTGATTCAACATGACTTGTTAGGCTGTTCAAGAAATGTGGGTTCTCATGCTAGAATGATTTAAACACTTAATGTAATTGCACTCATTTTCGTGAATAAAGGGCCTAAACCGAATATTCAGACATTACTAAAGACATCTAAAATATACACTATCTGGTATTGTGTGTTATGATAACGTTCTTAAAAAAATCTTTAAAACCGGTTACCGTTAGAAGAACGTACATCATCATTGGTTGCTAAGGACTTGGCGTCCTCTATCCATGTTCCTAGTAACCAGTCTTGATGAGAGGAAGTTATGTTGTCCATATCAAGAATAACATCACACAATAGGGTGCCATTAATTCTAGAACAAAGAATATTGAAACCAAAAGTGGCCTACGAATTCTAGAAACGTTGAACTTTTTTGCTTACAGAATTCCAACTCTGATCAGGGTAATGTCATTTCAGTTAATCTTTAAAGGACAAGTCTACCCCCAACAGAAAAATAATAATTCAAATGAAAAGATAAAAATTCAACAAGCATAACACTGAAAATTTCATGAAAATCGGATTTAAAACAGGAAAGTTATGGCATTTTTAAGTTTTACTTACTTGCACAAAACAGTTTTATGCACATCCTGGTCGTATGCAAATGAGGGAACTGATGATGTTATCCACTCACTATTTTTTGTATATCATTATACGAAATATTAAAAATCCCCCCCCCCCCATGTCCTGTAAAAAAAATCTATTTCTTCCTTAGATGTGGAATAATCATCGTTTTAACATTTAATGGTTCAGTCAAGTGAGTCCTTAATGTGGAATCTTTAAATTGAAATATTGTAGAATTAAAAAAAATGAAATAGTGAGTTGGGACATTTGCATATTGCTTAGTTGTGCATAGAACTGTTTTGTGAAATATAAGCGAAACTTTAAAATGTCGTAACTTATTTTACTTATTACTTATTTTACTCTTATTTTACGTCCGATTTTGATCAATTTTTCAGCTTTATGCTAATTTGATTTTCCTTTATCGATTCAAATATTTTTTGTGGGGTGGACTTGATCTTTGAAATTACCATCCTCGTGTCGTATTGTGGTCCCGGGTTTTGGGTAGAGTAATATAAAAACTACATTCTCTCTGTTAGAAATGTGTCTAATTATTAAGAAAAATGATATTCTAAGGTTGCCAACTCGATCTGGGGAGGGGGGCATATTTTCCAGATGAAAAATTTGACAAGCAAAAAAAAGAAAGAAACTTTCTCATTTGCAAAGGGGGGAGCACACAGGTTTTATTTCCAATATATTATGGGAAAGTAAATTAATATATAATCATACTTTTTCTTTTATTATCATCAAAAGAAGGCAGATGTCTGTTTGAAAAAGTATTGTCTAATAAAGTATATTGATCAATATGATAATAATTAAAAAAAGCTTTAAGACAGTATAATCATTAAAAGTTGTCCATCTCTCTCTACCTTTGCTTCGTTGTCTTTTTGAAGGCATACATCTATACTCACGCATACGCACATACATCTATACTCACGCATACGCACATACATCATGAAATATTGATAAAATATCTTACTTTCAATTTGATCTACTACATACCTGACAGCTAAGGAGTTATTTGCACGAAAGGATTCCATAAGTTTCTTGTAGAAGTCAAATGCTAAATCCTGTAGAACATTTCGTGTCACATCCACTAAATCGTATCTAAAAGTGTGAATGCATTGTTTATTTGATGTAAAAAATACATTGATAGATTTTCTTATTTGAAACTCTGTATACGGGAGTGTGATGGACGTTTGTTAGGTCTGCCCCCATCTCAGACCATCTATCCCCCCCGACACACACACGCTCACCCACAATCCCGAGGTGTAAAGAAGAAAAGACATCAACGGAAACAGAAATGGATTAAAAGTGAAGTTTTTAACGATATCGAAAAAGGGCTTTAATTGAGATCATGATTATTTAGAGTGGTACTGCATTATCAATTTTACAGCTTTATTCTTTGTTGAATACATAGTATAGAAAACAACGGTTGTTAATATTCATTTCATCTTTTCATTAATACAAGTGAAACAGACACAAGACCATCGTCTATTTTTTAACTTGCAATGGAATGAAGGTGAAGTGTATGAAAGTGATTTTCTGACCTGAACAGTATACTTGAACCTAATTCATCCGATGCCTGAAGAAGATATTTCCATGCCTTCGCAACCTTTGTGTAATCGTACCAAATCTATTGCGTAAAATTATATGATGAAACAGTATAATCAGGGATGCGCGGACTATAGTGACCTCCAGCAAATGTGCATTTCCTTCTTCTTCATAACGAGTTGAAATAATGTGTGTGGTCATCTATCTCATCCCACTGAGTTTGTTACGAAGTATTTTCCCCAGCCTATCATTATTTCGTCACGCCCAAAATGTAAAGTTGGTTGCATAAGATTTATCAATATAGCAGCATGTAGACCTATTTTGCTCGGACTTCGCACAATAAGTGGGACTTCATATGCGAACCTTCAATGTGGCACCGTGTCATTTTAAATGCAAACTATGATCTGATATTGATACATATCCCTATTCCCAAGCGCTTTATTCATATTGAACATTTTATTCACACGATGATTGTGATCGAGTCACCCTACGAGGAATATTTATGAATCAATTAAAACTTTGGAAATGTCGGTCTATGGTGGTTTAAATGTATTTAGTGATAATTATATCACTCGTTCTGCTTCTCTTTGAATGTTCTTACCAATGCTCCAGCAGATAATTAAATAAAACCTTAATGAGAATTGAAATGGGTATCAGATATAAATATATATCGAATGTCAGCAGTCAAGGTGTTGCACTCATTCTATAGGATCGAAAATTCTTAATTTCTTTCATCAGTCTATTGTGGTAGTACATTGCATGTGAAGAAATACCAATCAAATTGACTTACTGTTTGTGTCATAATATTGGATGGTCTCCTGACAACAACAGCGCTCTGATGGTCATTAAACTTATCCCTGTTATTGTAAACAGTTTCTTGCAGGATGGCCCAAGCTTCGGTGGCTTCCTCGCTCTTGTTGGAGGTGTATCCATATCGTCTTTGTGCATAATGCTCAATCCTACAGAACAGATAAAAGGGACATCGGGAAAATGTCGGTCAAAATGTAGTTTTTGTCTCGCCTGCATAGCAGAGTGAGGCTATAGACGCCGTTTCTTTTCCGACGGCGGCGTCAACATTGAATCTTTTAGGTTTAAGTTTTGAAGTGGCATCATAACTTAGAAAGTATGTAGACCTAGTCCATGAAACTTAAACATAAGGGTAATCAAGTATTACTAAACAACCAGTTTCAGGCCACACGACCAAGGTCAAAGGTCATTTAGGGTCAATTAACTTTGACCATGTTGGGGGTATTTATTGAATTGCCATCATAACTTTCAAAGTTTATGGATCTACTTCATAAAATTTAGACACATCAGTAATATCAATAAACATCCCACGCGAGTTTCAGGTCATATGACCAAGGTCAAAGGTCATTTACGGTCAATTTACTAATTCATAAAACTTGGACATAAGAGTAATCAAGTATTACTTAACATCACATTCGAGTTTCAGGTCATATGACGAAGGTTAAATAAAATTTAGGGTCAATGAACGTAGTATTTTTATCATTATATGAATAGTTTTTTTTGTGCAATTAATTATTTCTAGTCGCTTCGAAAGTCAGCACTGTTGGAACATTGAATCGCGTAATGCAGGCGAGACTGCCAGAGGAGCTCCAATTGGCTCGATAGCTCAGTCGGTAGAATGGGATTTTCGGATTCCAGTGACTCGGGTTCGATTTCCACTTGGAGCGCTAGTGCCCTTCGGTAAGGCATTTATCCTTATTTCCAGGTCCCTCGGAGAGGACCTTAAACCGTCGGTCGTTTTTGGTGCTTACTTACAAGCATTCACGCTTTCTATAAATCAACTCCATGCACCATATGAAATATGATAGCGGTTAGGTTTTGCAACTTTGATTGAGATTGTCAACATTCTACAAATGATGAAAAGCAAAGCAAATCAGGAGAGAGTGAAAAATGCAGAACTGGTGCAAATCCTTAAATCGCAAAATCGTATACGAAAAATAATGACTTCACCCGTCATCAAATGTTCTTGAGCCTTTATGACCACCATATAATTATTTCAATGAATATTTTCTTTGGGTAGTCGTTTTTTCGCCCATTGTCTTGAAAATAAAATCAATTTACCATTGTGTAACGTTGGTGCTTTCTGCTCTCCAAGTCAGGTCAGTTAGAAAGTTGTACATGACGTAGTTTTGAAAGATACCCTCTGGCGTCAAACCCATGCCAATCATTGTGCTGTTTTCAAACTTTCTGGCTGCGAAAGGGGCCTGTAACAGTAAATCAAGAAAAAAGTACTTAGTAATTAGCACCTATAGGGCTATAGGCCCATAAAAATCATTAACCACCATGAACCTTACCATACCTCCAACATCATCATGATCATTATTGTTCTCTAGATTTCAATTCATTTATAATATCTTCACAGAATAGACGATGATTTGCCAAGTATAATTATGTTCTAGATACAAAAGACTGGACTATAAAAATGCCAAATATCAAACTAAACAGAAAAAAATATTGTCATGCAACCGGACAGAAATTTGAAAGTAGCATGCTCCATAAGCAGATGCTCACTAAATGGCTTCAACTTCTCTTTTTTTTTGTAGCTGAAAGATAAAAAAAAACATCGTTACTTTTTTTATATCTTACATATGACCCCGGGAAGGTTTTCCGAGGGGGAAGGGTGCTGCTTGTCTTATTCCCCATAGGAAGCACCCCGTGGAAATTTGGTAGGTGTGGCAAAGTGGTGATATAATAACAAAAATGGCCTACCTTGTCCGGGGGGGTATTTGTCCGCAGGGGGGGAAGTAATTGTCCAGGGATAATTATCCGGGGGTTATTGTCCGGGGGTAATTGTTCTCGGGGGTTAATTGTCCGGGGGGTAATTGTCCTTGGGGGGGGGGTAATTGTCCTCGGGGGGTAATTGTCCGGGGGTAATTGTCCTCGGGGGTGCTTGTCCGGGTATATTCGTCCGGGGGTAATTGTCCTCGGGGGTTATCGTCCGGGGGTAATTGTCTTCGGGGGTAATTGTCCGGGGGTAATTGTCCGGGGGTAATTGTCCTCGGGGTTAATTGTTCGGGGTAGTTGTCCGGGGGGCAACTGTCCGGGGGGGGGTAGTTGTCCTGATCCCATGTAAAGCACCACCGCATTCATTTCTCAGAGGTTCAGCAAAATACAGAGCATGCCCAGATAACGAGCACTTGCGTATATGAATCCGTAAAACAGTCCCTAGATATTCTTGTTCTCATACCTGATTAACGGCATCAAGTTTGCCATAGAGACCAGTATTTCCGCCAAAATTATGGAGCATGCACCAAATGAAAGGCTGACCGTAGAAGGATTCGGTGGAGTTGTAGAACGGACGGACATCTCCGAAGAGATCCAGGATTATCATGCGCCCCTATGATATCAACACAAAAATGGGGAAAGAAAATATCAAATAGAATGACAAACAAGAACAACACAAAACGTACAGAAACCACAAAAAAGCTCAAATGTCCCGGTCGAATGTATAATAGGTTTGTGACAGAACCTTTTGATTGCAGTTCACAAATACACCTAATCGTTCCCCGTCAGATCTTTAGCCGAGATCAACTCGCTTGCTTCATTCCCTTGCTTTGCATATTGTCAGGAAAGAAATTTAATTATAGAATGTTTCAGTTTATAACATGTGTTAAACATTTTTTTTTTACTTCATCCAGGATAGGGAAGGCTTGTAGGCAAGTAGGTACATATGTTTTTAATATTTTAAAAGCAAGCATTGGAAACGCTTGATCCCCCCCCTTCGTACCAGGTTGATGTCATATTTTATTCTATGTAAGCATTTTCATACAGGTGTCATACATAGCAAAGAGTGCTCTAGCATTGATGAATGTAGATGTACAGATGCACAGGAAGTGTCTTTTATTCATAGAATGTGTTGCTTTATGCAGTCATCTGTCATTGAAATTCTTTGGATTAATTTGTAGAAATTTTACAGTTACTCCTAGTAACGATAGGGTATATTAGGAGGTCAATTTTAGTAATTCAGGGAGAACCACCTAAGCTAGAATAAACTACAGCTGTTCGTGTAGGCAGTCTAAGTTATAACTGAGGGACTACGTCGGTGACGAGATAACGACCCCAGCTGCCGCCGGTTCTCCACCGACATGATTGGTCAAAAATCATGTCATCATTTGGGGCTCGATCTCGTCCACTAATTCGTTGAAGCCACATCTCTCTTATCTGGGGCTACTCATCGAGGGGTAACACAGTCTGCGGAGGCCGAGTGGAAGAGACATCGCAACCTGCGGAGGCCAGGAACTGGACCGACCACAAGGGCCAAGTGGGGCGTGTCAGACCAGATAGGATGATGGGGGCTCACATCAACGATTACCGTTTAAGTTAAGTTATATTTCTGTTATCCATAATCCACATCTATGTATATTTTCTTGTACAATTATTGTCAAAGAAATCAAAAGAAATATTGAAAAGGTTTGATTAAATCTTTCATAACTGTAATCCTCAGTTTTTGCGTATTCCTTATTTGGTGTCGAGCAGCAGTAGATAAATAATTTAAAATAGTCACTTCCCACGTGACACATATTAACCCTGAAAAAAACTTTCCGGATACGACCAAGTAAATAATAAAGTAGCCATGATCCTTTGAAACCCTTTCATTAAAGTTATTTATAGCATTTATTCAAATTTCAATCAATATACATCCTTACATTTGGTCTTGAATAATTAACCAAACATACTATGTTTACGTATTCCCTCTTTTTTTTTTATTTGAAGTATACTTACAATGGGCACGCCGTGAAGCAGAGCCTTGATTTGGGTGGGACCCCAGAATGATGTATCTTGAAATAGCCATCCCTGCATGAGCCACACCCCTTTTGGATCCCCACCAATGATACCTTGATAAATCCCCTTGCTAGCCGCTGAGAGGTAACCAGAATCTCTGTTGTAAACATAATATGGAGCATAAAATTGAGTAGAAACTGAACATAACACTGGAAGATCATTTGTTATTTATTCCATTTTGTACCACAATTATGTTTTTGTTTATCTATGACATACTTGTTCGTAATTATGATACTCGTCACCTCTCAAAAAAGATTACACTGACTAACAAAAACTGCATTTTATTCCCGTAGAAATATCGTTATCAATATGATTGCGGTGCCAAGGAAAAAAATTAATACAGGGGTAATGTTGTAATTATGGAAAGCAAAACAACAACGGTCCCGAGAAATTTGACAAGTAAAAAAAAAATCTACTACAAAATGTAGTTTATTTTTGCAAGCCACATCAGAATTACAGGGGGTGGTGTCTATGGAGAACACGAAACACCCTCCAGGGAAATATCGGGGTCCTTCAGCAACCCCGCTTCCCAGTGCCATGTTGTAATCTTTTAGCACCTGCCTCATACTGTATACCTTTTCTCTCATTTTCTCTGTACCCGTATCCAATCATGTAAGAAATATTCCTTGCTTTTTTTTTACAACTCCCTTGTTTCATTTGAAACTTCATTTCTGACAAAAATTCTGAAAGATCCTTATATTTCATACATGTACATGAAAGTATTCCCAGGCTCAGCAAGTTGAGCCGTATCCACTCACCTTGATTTTGGTCTGTTCTCATTAAAAGTGTCCGCACTGTAGATATGATCAGTACCATTAAATTCCTCGGTCATCTACAAGTAACGAAAATAAAAACGAAAAATTAATTTCTCGTTCGCCAGTACTTTTTTAAACGGATTTTACCTCAACATGAACAATATTATAATCGTACATATGAATTATTCAAAGCTTACAGATCTGCAGAATTTTGGACACCTTTTTCGATTTGTATTCGATTCATACCTCCCAATAAGGTAAAGTTTCCATTTCTCTTTTCCATTGTTAACCTGCCCTTCATCTTGCCATGATATCCTCCAATAATCACCAGTGTCTAGCATCCCATTTACTTACAGCTTCAATGAATGCCTTCCCAACTTCCTTGAACATAGGGTCCTGGGGATCCAATAGAGATGTGCTACCAGGAGAAAAAGCATGACACGAGGTAAAAGTAGCATTAATTCATGTCGAAATGCATTGGTATTGAATAAAAATGATAATAGATAATCCGATCAAAAACGCAATTAATTGAAAATCGAACTGGTTATGAAATTGTGCTATCTAAAAACCTACAACAAGTAGCAGGTGATATCTCAAACATATAAAAATTAAATGAAATTATTTTAAGAATCGAATGCTTTGTTTCTCAGATTAAATATGACAATCGTCCTATGTTAAAGTCTATTATGTCATCTCTCTTGTCAAAAAAAAGTCATTGTGTATATATTTCAAAATCTGAAATGCATATTAATCATCAAAATTTTAAGAAGAAATTACAAAAATACCAAGTGTGAATATCAGTGGTCTATATCTTTATACACACCAGCAGTATTCCGAACCAAAATGTCCCCAATCTCCTAGGTCTGAAGTAGATGCATTCGGGAACACTCTACAGAGGGGAAAAATAGTAAAATAACTAGCAAATCACTTTTCTGGTAAACTCACGACAACATAACAGGGAGATTTTCATACTCTCAGACTTAATCGAAGTCAGACATTCCCAGAAATTCAATAAGTGCCACCACTTATGGGATGTAATGATCAACTAATCAATACAATTCTCGCTAGGTTGAACGGACATGCTCGTGTTTCCCAGCAATCAGTAGGCCTATACATCACACATTTTTTACTTGTCAGAAAACAATCCAAAAAAGAACCGACAAACATGCAAACTTTGGGGTGAGTAAAGAAATCCTTCATTTTTCTAGAAAGAATTACACCTACTTTGAAAATGATTTTGGGACATGTCCGGCAAAAGCTGGTAGTACAGGAATCATTCCCAAGTCCCTCATCTTCTTTAATATACGATGTTGGAGAGCAAGCTGGTTAGTATGCCAGGATTGGGGTAGTGGTCCACCCCATCCATCGATATTACCCATTCGTGCCCTGATCAAAAGAGAGAATCAAAATATTATGCTGTATTATGGCTGGTATTCATCGGTACAGAATGTTCGTTTTCCAAGAGCCACTAGTGGAAATACAGTTTCTGAGAAACATTCCATGAAAAACTGCAATATTATTCTAACATCTAAATAACTGAGTCCTTTATAAAAACACATATTCTACAAACAACTTTTTGAGAAATGATAATGCATCATAGACACACACCATGCCAGAAATGCTGGTCCACCAAAGTGTTTTCCAAGGTCCTCCTGTTGGAGTCCCATCTTTAGGTAGACCTTCTGCCAGATAGCTTCCTGTCCATTGAAAGCCAGAGGAAGGTTGATACCGTTCAGTGCCATCCAGTCGATGTGCCTCTCCCAACGCTCCCAATCCCACCAGGCAAAGCTGTAGCTGACAGTGCAAACATTCTGGTAGAACCGGAATCTGAAAGCAAAAAGAAAATAGAGTAGTAAATTCATAGGCTATCACTACCATGCCCTATGGGTTATCCAAGGTTGATGTTCTGGTGCCCAACATTCGAGGATCTTATTTTATTTAGGGATGGAATAGTTCATATTGGTTGCTGACTTCGTCTTTAACAAGTTATGGCAGTTCGTTGATGATTGTAGACTTCACAATTATGAACATTCGCAAGAGAAAATAACATGGATAAAAAAAATGTTCAGATCAAGTGAAACAATAAAATCAGGGAGGTTCTGATTTTTACACCTTTTCACGTTGGAATGAAGGAGATTTGGGTTAAATCTTTAGCAGACAAACCTTATTTCCAGGAGGGGCTGTGTGTGGTGTTACATCAGAAAAACTGGGGAGTGTTTTGGCACACCCGCTTCCCAGGGGCATGGAAACCTCAATCCTAAACCTGACAGCATTCTGAACCACTAACTCGAACAGCCCAAACAATTATTCTCTAATCTACATAGACATTAAGGAGCAATAATTGTCACAGGTGCCTGTTAACCTTATTGATCCATTTCCCTTATATACATTGACAAAAAAAAACCCAGGAAGAACATACACCCTGGTTATGAGAATCAAGATGATTTACCTGTTTGGACTGGTAACCTTCAACGGAGAATGTATCAAGGGCCACTGCCCATCAGGTGGTAGGTGCAATTGATCACCGCTCCAAGAGATGTGACAGTTACAGTAGTGAATAAGGTAGTGTTGGACACCCCACACCACAGCCACTCCGGTCGTACCAGTCACATTTACATGGGTTCCGTTGGAAGATATCTATTTAGATCATCATCCACAAAATTGATACAATTTTTTCCAAGTCCATAATTTTAGATTGACAAGTTCAAAAATGAATCTAGATTTGACAAATATTTAATAAATTCTACTTTTCCAATTAGTAATGAATTAACCATTAAGTGCAAACCATGGTGTAACAAAGATCTGGATGGTATCTTATTTCATGGATGCGTATAAAATCCGAATCTCGATCATTTTGATCCCATCAGGCAAGGTTAAAATGTGGCACTTGTGGATTAACATGATTAACAAGCATCTCAAAGCAAAGTCAATATTTGTTTGAAGCTTTCATACTCTTGCTGATTAAGAACAAGGAGTTGTTAACAGTCGCGCATATATAGACGGATAGATTTCTTTTTCTTTTTTTATGTTTTATTGATTTTCAAAGGTTTACAATCATCGAATCAATATACATGTAACAAAAAAAGCAGCAAAAATAAATAACAATAATGATAAGAATAATAATAAAACACTAGACGGATAGATTTATGAAACAACCCCAAATAAGACTCAGCTTTAAAAGTTACTTTATCTTTCGAAAGTACAGTTTTGTGCATTTATAATTGTTTCCGTTATTTCGTTATTCGTTATACACGTGATCATGCTAAACAACTCAACTATCTTGGTTGTAATTGGGGTGATAAAGCAATAATGGTAAATGTACCTCAAAAGTATCGAGATTATTCCCGCTAAGCGATGAGTTAACGACAACTGTGAAATCACGGTATCGCATTGGAATAAGTCTCTGCAGAACTTCTTGTGCTGCAGATGTTTGTGTTGAAGCACAGGCTTTTGGTTTCAAGTGTTCTAGCTCCTTCTCGAACCCTATATAAGAACAGAAGCATTAATGTACCACTAGTTTGACATTTGTCGATGGCAAAGGATTCAGATCGATATATTTGTTTTGAATTAGTTCAGTTATTACCGTTAATAATATACAATCTATGTTATATAACATAAAATAAAATAACAGATCCAACTATATCAGCTGTCCGGTGTGATGTCAATTAATAATCAAACAAGGAAATAATACCGAGAACAGAGCTAAACAAAAGTGATTTTGGCTAAGTTTAGTAAAAGGAAACAAACGGTGATACAAAATAATATATGTAGTCGATAAAGGTTGGAATATATTAATACCATTTTCAAATGAAACATGTTCCTGGGGATGTGGTATCCATTATAGAACATCTTTATTTTTACCAATTTCTCTGAATACGTGTCAGATTAAAAAAAATCTAATGAAACTACTTTTGTTTTGCTCACTCGCTTCGCTCTGTGTCAAAAAGCACTGTGCCCAAAATTCTGTCCCGTCAATATATTTTGCCTTCATAAGTCAGTAGTTTGAGCAACAGGTAAGATAACATTTACTCTGTTTGATGTATTGTGATGTTTGAGCTTACCATTTGCAGAAACATGTCCAAGTATAAATGCAGTGAAGAAGAGGCATATACACCGATACTGCACCATCTTGGATGAATTTTCCTACTATATACTGTAAGACCAGATAAAAAATGTCAAAACTTGAAAGGCATCCGAGGGCAACCATGACCATGTCTAGTCTTGCATTCTTTTAGTAATGTATTAATTGGTTTACTAGTATAATTGCGAGGATATCTGGTATTTACTGTACGTTGGTATTTATTATCCATTGTTCAAATTTCTTTGCTGCTCTTAATATCAATGTAGAACCATAGCGTAATGGTGGGCAGTGTACAAGGTTGATCATTGTAAACAGGGCCGATGACCGCTCCGTGTGATTTTTAAGTAGTAAAAAAGATCAAGTGATTACAAAATGAAACAAAAGGGGCAATTGGAAGACATAACATAGGTGTGGTAAGGATCATGTAATTCTACAGTGTATTTACTAACCCCTGCATTTCGACCGTCATGCGCCCCGTACCGTGGCGCCGCCAAGGGACCCGGTTAAAAGGATTTTCAATAGGGACTTTTCAATTTACACATTCATTAGTCATTAGTCAACTGTGTAACATAAGTACATCAAAATAATCTGTTTTTAATTTGGGCGTACAAAGTCGGTAGATAGGAGTGAGACACCGAAATAACACAGCGCGTGTGCAACGTACACGCTGCTAGTTTCATATTTGGGAAAATCTATGTCGTTGATATAATATGTCAGCATCGTTTGTCGACTTTGGGCACCTTGTTGGGCATGCTCATTAGTGTCTCACTTTGCTTCATTATGATCCCGGACCATGATTATATCGAATTTGTATGCTGTGAACCAAAAAAGCACCAGTGAACGTGCAAATCGTAAGATACTTGGGGAAAAGAAATATTTTGGCAGCTATACATGTATAGCGGTAATTATATAGGTTTGTACAATGTGATTAGAATCGCGGTGCATGCAGCTTTTGTGATGAGAATTATAAAAAAAAACATTGTCTCTTGCTTCTGGTCCTGCACAAACTTGAAACAATATTTTGAACAAGATAAATGAGTTATAAATCCAAAGCTACCCATAAAGAGTGACAAGCCACCATTTGTGCTTTTTATGATCCCCCACTATACTAGTATTGAGATGTATTGAACATTGTATTGATTTGTATATATTGTTGCTTTTTAGAGTGGAAATAAATTGAATTGAATGACTTTCCTCACATAATAAGGGTGGGTAGAGGAAGAGTGGGGGCACATACTGGACCGTGATTCTAGGTGTGATACTTGTTTATGAGAATGTGCACCCGTAGTGGTAACCATTTGGGTTTTCCGAATTCGGTGGGAACATGGCTTCCTTTAGGGAGTGAGCCGAGTGAAATATTTATTTGTATGATTATTGCACCACTGGGTAAATTATTGATAACAAATCATTTATGTTTGAGGGTTAGACAGAGAAATGGTCAGATTGAAGAGAGCGAGGGTGATGATGATGGAGACGAATCTACCCACTCCCCTCAAAAAATGGTTATAAAACTAGCGGGCTGCTTTTGCGCCAGCTTCGGTGAATTTGAAGATCAAACTCAAGCAGTACGACTGTCGTGTTGGGATCGGTGATTAGGGAAGCGTAATGAAGAAACTTTGCAGAAAGTTGTACAGTTCAAATCACAAAGTATTTAATTATCAATATTCAGCTACAGACAGTTCGAAGTACATGAAGATTCGGATATGACGGGAGACGATGAATATAATAGTTTCGAAGTATAAGATTAAGATTCGGAGTGAAGTTATAATATTCGATGGACGTCTAAGTCTTGAAGTCAGTCAGTCTATCTGGATGAGTGTGGGTCTAGTCTTCTATCGTTGGTGTTCTCTCTTCTTAATAATCAAGAAGTCTTATTTATATCATTTGTTTTGGGGTGTAACTATTAAAGGTGGGAGTGATCTAAACTTATTCTGATTGGTCTACAGGTCACTGTCTATCAAACTTTCTCTGGTATAAGGGGTGTGGTGATGCTCTGTGCAAGTGACTGGGGCTGTAGTGTGAGTCATACTTCTTCCATGAAGTTAGCTGACGTCACTGAGGGTTGGTCTCTTAATGGTCAAGGCTTAGCAGTTAAATGGTATTGGGGGTTTGGGATTCTTAGATGACATTGGGGGAGTTTGTAAACAAGTGAGGGTGAATGACTGAAAGGATAACAGGAAGTTATATTCATACTACATAACATCCCCTTTCTTTGGAAAATGAGGCTCCTCTCCTCATTTGGGAAACGAATTGTATACAAATAGATTACAAAGGATATTTTTAAAAGTGAGTGAAACCAAAATAGTGTTTCTCAATTGTCCACTGTACTTCACTCTCTCTCACACGTACTATTTATACTAAGAGGATTAAATTCATACTACATCTTAACTAATTTCAACTTAAAGTAAAGGTATAACTAACACATCGAACACATTCACAAAAAAATATTGAAATAAAGTAAATTAATCAACTGATCAACCAATAATGATACTATATACATTAACTCGTGCAGACTTATGCACTTTGAATCAATCAGCAAATATTATTAAATCAATATTCATTAATTACATAGTACAAACTCCTTCAATCTAATGAAGAATACAGATCAATTTCACTCTAACTATAACACTAAATTAGTTCAAGCAATAACAGTAATAACAAGAAAAAATTGTATGCTATATAAATCTTAGCATCTGATCAACATGATAATTAGCGGAAAGTTAACAGGTGCGCTCTAGAATTGACAGTTTCTCTATGTTAGGAAGGCCTATTATGTACTTCATTCAAATGAAGCAATCAACATAGAATTCAATTATTACTATCATTCCTATCCTGTTGGAGAATATCTTTCCTTATTCATGTTATAAAAGAACAAAATAAACAAGTACTTTCAAACTTGATAGATATCATCATTATGACAAGTATAAATTCAAACTTGTCTTGGTAATCAACCTTGCGATGATAAATATTTGTTCAATAAAATATTTATTATTCTAAACTAAATTAAACACATTGTCAACAATTACTACTAAGTTCTAATTCAATCACATACATATCACACATTTAGCAAAACATTAAACAATCACTTATTTACATCAAATACATTTGTCTGAAAAATCTCTGTCTGATAAGTTTGTCAGTAGGTCACAGTAAACTTTAGTGGTCTCGATGGAATTTAAAGGTCATAGGGCAATTCTCAGTAATGGTCATTTATGGCATTAATGTCATTGTACCTGTCAAATAGTCTAGATATTGTAATAAAACAAGTGGTTTGGAGTAAAGCTTGCCTTGTGTTGAGGATTAGTTTTTCTAAGGGTCTGTTCACACTTGTAAGATTTCAGAAAATAGTGATGTCACCAAAGTAGTTTCTATACACTCCGCAACAATATTATATAAATCAATCAATTTGTGAGCGGTGGGCGTCCTCATCATAGGGAAATGTGCTTCTATTTTCACTTCAAATTCCGAAGTATATTTATGTCATAGGATTACGCACCAAATCTTCTATATGAGTTTCACTCTGATAATGTCTTAATGGTCATTTTCAAGTACATTCAAACTTGACAAGTTTCATGCTATACACAAAGCGGCGAAATACTAAAAGAAAATAATAAAAACCAAAATAAAATTGTATTTCTTGACACATTAGGCCTATGTGCAGTCCAGTATCATTCATCACTGGAAAATGCTTTGCTTTACATGTTAATGTTAACCAAATACAACATCATCATGATTTTGATTGAAATATAAAATATTCTTGCTTCGTAATATCATCTACTTTGATTATTTCACATCCAATGTTGTTTGAGAAATAATGAAATATCACATGTTACATAAACTTAGTTAATCCTTATCTAGCTCAGTATTTGGAATTGTCAATGTCAATGACTTCGTCTTAAGTTTTAAAGGTGGTTTAATATTCATCGTGGTCAGTTTTAAATGAGACTGGTGAGAGTCAGTGTTTGTCAAATATTGCTATTTCCAATGTCAAATCAAAAAGGATAAAGATGATGTTATCACAACAAATCAATGTAACTGTGTACAATGAAAATACAATTATACACATGTAATGGACATTAAATCAAATATAGCCTCTCGCACTCTCTCATATGCCAGTGGAACAATAAAGAAAATGGTTTCACTTACCGATCAGAGATGAAGAAGATGTCTTCAAAGAATGATTATAAAATTAAGTATAATGAATAGCACAATTATAGTAATGTCCAGTGTTTTTAAATATTCAGGGGAAGAGTCCAAGTCATTCATTCAATAGTTCATGATTTATGTTGTTGTCGTAGTGGTCGGCGTCATGGCGTTGACGATGGCATCTTGTCGTTTCCAGTTATTGCCATTGTCATCTCTGTTGTCATTGATGTCCTTGTCCTGTTGTCCCTCCGTCTGTATCGTCCGTCTGCTCTTCCGTCTGTATCTTCCGTCTGTTCATCCGTCTTTGTCTTCCGTCTGTGCGTTTCTGTAGTGCGGTAATTGTAGTCGTTGATTTTTTTTTGTCATCCGATGTAGCTCAGCTAGTTCTAACAGGGGTTCATGCCGGTGCTAACACTCGTAGGATAAATGATATCTTAACTGTCTTTTTATGAGAGCAATTCTCAGTCTTTTCTCGAAGCACATATCCATGATGAAGTATTTTTCAATTAGAAAACCGGGTTCTCCACCATGTCGTGTTGGGATCGGTAATTAGGGAAGCGTAATGAAGAAACTTTGGAGAAAGTTGTACAGTTCAAATCACAAAGTATTTAATTATCAATATTCAGCTACAGACAGTTCGAAGTACATGAAGATTCGGATATGACGGGAGACGATGAATATAATAGTTTCGAAGTATAAGATTAAGATTCGGAGTGAAGTTATAATATTCGATGGACGTCTAAGTCTTGAAGTCAGTCAGTCTATCTGGATGAGTGTGGGTCTAGTCTTCTATCGTTGGTGTTCTCTCTTCTTAATAATCAAGAAGTCTTATTTATATCATTTGTTTTGGGGTGTAACTATTAAAGGTGGGAGTGATCTAAACTTATTCTGATTGGTCTACAGGTCACTGTCTATCAAACTTTCTCTGGTATAAGGGGTGTGGTGATGCTCTGTGCAAGTGACTGGGGCTGTAGTGTGAGTCATACTTCTTCCATGAAGTTAGCTGACGTCACTGAGGGTTGGTCTCTTAATGGTCAAGGCTTAGCAGTTAAATGGTATTGGGGGTTTTGGGATTCTTAGATGACATTGGGGGAGTTTGTAAACAAGTGAGGGTGAATGACTGAAAGGATAACAGGAAGTTATATTCATACTACATAACACGACCGTGTGACCTAAATGTACGAGCCTCGTTTGTATCTTACATGTATATCTGAACCATCCAAGGTTACAGGATACATGAGAACTCTAAACGTTAAATAATCTGAAACCCATGCAGTCAAGATAAATAGCAGTGCCCGCCTTTATTTCAATATATTTACTCTACAAAGATAAAAACAAAACATAAGAAATGTTAATTTCTTACTTATCCAGATGAGAATGGTGTAGGCATATACACTTATCCGGACGAAATAACGACAGTAATTCGTGATTAGACTTTGACTCGTTAACCTATGACAGTAGATAGGCCTAAAAGAACGATTGTTTGTTTGTTTTTTATCGTAATACTGAACCTTGATTTCCTAACAAAATTTGTTCAAAATAATCAAGTTGAATAGCTCAATAGACATATCGTTTTATAACCACTTCAGTTTTAATATCGAACATTTCCTTCCGTATCTCACGATAGCATCTTGTTTACAGTTGAATTTATTGGATTTATATATTTAGAAATGGACTTTGAAATCACATGACTAATCACATGACTTCCTTTGTGATTGGAAACAAAAAAAATGTTTGCAGATAATTGTCGAGGATTGGGAATGGATAAGGGAGGGGTGGTTATCCTGTTGTTGTTGCTAATGTTGTTGCAGTAACCAGTCATACTTATCATAATCGTGTCACTGATTGTAGGCGATATTAATCGTCTGTAACTATCAAATTCCAGGTCTGCGAGTCCAACATGAACGATATACAAATATTTGTTCTTTAGACGTGATGGTGAACACGTTTCATGAGGTTGTCTGTTTTAACCATTGAGCATAAAACACTGGGGAATATATTTTCATAGGTCTGGATACATCTAAAAGTATCATTTCTAATAGTCAATTTCATTCTACCTCTGGAAAATTCGTATTTCAGATACCAGCAATATACACACTCTGTCGAATTGTCTTTGAATACTTGATGTAGATGTAAAAAGGGCAATATGATTATTCTTTATAAGTGTGTTGTGTAGATATTGACATGATTGATATAGAAGGGGCACAAGTCACTAAAGATCAGAAGAGTAAGTCAAGGTACATTTTTAAAAGACTATTTTGCTTTGTAATTTGTCACTTATTCTGTAGTAATGTTGATGTCCCCTTTTATTTCTCGTTCTCTTTCTATATCTCTTTCTCACCCTATCTCTTCTCCTAAAGCTACGCTTTCCCTCAGTATCAATCCAGACATGTAAATCAATATGCTATTTAAATCAAACACTGAAAATTGGATTTTAAATAAGAAAGTTATGACGTTTGTAAATATCGCATTTGCTATTTAAATTTTAGAGCTGATGATGTCACACACTCACATTCTCTTTTGTACTTGATTTCATTTATAAAATATTTCAATTTCTTCCTCCACTTTGTTCGATTCCTCATGAAAAGTATAAAATCATCGTTCTTATAATATGGTGGAGATCTGCTATACTATAAAAAAAATAATATATTCCAAAATTAATATAGAAAATTTGTTTTCATATAATGATATGCAAAGGAAATAGCGTGTGACATCATTGACACCCTACTTTTCACACTGACCGGAATGTACATAATGTAATGACTACCTCATGAGAATGAATGTAACTTTTAAAAGACAAACACTTTATTACCATACAAGGATTTTGATGACATATTCAGTGCTATGCTTATCTGTTGTTTTATCTAATTAAAGAAATAGTTGTTGGGTGGTATCGGCCTTTGGGCATACGCTTTAAGATTTAAATTTGGGACTCGATTGAGCACAAACATTATACCGATTACAAGATCTCTCCCGTTGCGTGATATAAGCTTTAATAGATTCTCTAGATAAATTCAGCACTGCACCCAACTTCCAACATCATCACTGTATAACACCTTTGTATTTTGTAAATATTTTTGATAGCATTATGAGCGTTTCTGTACACAACTATAGATGTCTTACATTTGCAAACAAAACTATTTCAAATTTCTTTTGAATTGTTTATGAATGTTATATTGGAGTGCGTGCGTATACTTCCATCTGACCTATAACTAATCTTCTATTCATTACTTGCCATTTCCCGACCCCTTTTTTAGTGCGATAGGAGACACAATCAACACACTAATTATTGTAGTCAACCATGACCATGCAACTCATAGTTGCATCACCATCGTACATATTGAATAAACTTCAACTCATTCATATTTTCACTTTCAATATGAATGATAATGAATTGGCGTCTGAAAAGATTATGTCTTGTTAGTGAAGAAGTATTCTTTCTCCAGAACATTTCAAATTTCTAGAAGACCAGTTTAAAGTCAATATCCTGCAACCATCTTGAAGAACGCAAGCTCAAAACCTGGTCTACTGGAATCTTTCCAAAAATGCATCACTCTGATAATAAAGTCTTATAATATATGCACAATAATATGACAAATCATTTCAGGATATCCGCTACACATATCAAACATTTGCAAAATAAAATATTTTCAAATAATAAAGAATAATTTTGATTCGTCCCGGCCTGCTTAGTTTTTTAGCAAAGCGCATGCAACAATTACCTTATTTGGGAATTACCATTTTGCGATTAATTACAAATCTTTCGGCTAGGGAAGCCAAGGTCCCACTTTTATCTTACGGGGTAAAAAATGGCTAGACATAGGGCAACTGACAATCAATCACCCTGCACATGCACAATCAATATTTAATGACAATGAAAATTTGAGAATTAAATTGGAATAAACGAAATGCAACTATTTGCACAGGTATGAAATATAGAGGAAACTATCACAAAGAAGATGTGGGAAGTAAATACGCTACGTGATCTAAAACTATCATTGCTATACTTAGTTGTTGAATTGTGTAAATATTTTTTTATTTACTCAGCAAATAAATTCATCGGTTGATATCTCCTTCTCTTCCTCTTGAAGCAAAATTAGGATATTGAACCTTGATTTGTGCATATGTTGGTTGTATCTTATCATTAAAAAAACACCAGACAGTGTCATTGCTAACGCTTAAAGGAGACCAAAGCCCAAGACCTTCATGTTCTGGAACTCGTATAAGCCAAATCTGGAACATTCCACACCCAAGCCAGATTCCTTGATGCCTCCGAATGGGGCCCATTCATTGAAGAAGAAGGTATCGTTGATACCGACCTGACCCACCTCCATCTCCTCAGCGACACGCCAGATTTGAGTGAGGTCATTGGAGTAAAAGTATCCCGCCAAACCCATTCGAGTGTTATTGGCGATGGTCACTGCTTCTTCTTCAGTCTTGAACCTGGGTACAAAGAAAGAGAGGGTGAGATTAAAGAGAGATGGGAGCAGGTGAGACAATAGAAAGGGGGAAATCGACAGAAAGATGAAAAGTGTGAGAGACATTTGAACAACATACAAATCAATAATAAAAGTATCATTCCGAAACGCTGCTGGTAGAAAACGGTATCTTACAAATTGACTTACTCTTTTTTTGTGCAAAATACTGAAAAGTTAAAATGTGTAACTATAGCCTAACACCTGCTTAGATTGTAAATGTCAACATCGAAATCATAAATTACACAGCTCGTGATGGACAAAGGCAGGGCGACATACTATAGAAAGATGAAAAGCAATCGTGTATTGGAAGAGGATGTTGTGCCAATCTTACATCCAATGATTCACTTAAACATCATCGTGAAGCATAATTATTCATGATATTCGTCTCTTTTCCATGTTACGTACTTGATTATTGAAGCCAATGGACCAAATGTTTCTTCTGAAAATGGAAGGGCAGTTGTAGGCACATCGCATAAGACAGTGGGTTCAAAGAAGTTCCCTCCGAGTTTTGACCGGCATCCTCCAGTGAGGAGACGTGCGCCCTTTTTCACCGCATCCTGCACGTGCCTCTCTACCTAAATGTAAATATGATCACAAAATCACTGTCGACAAAATCGATTTATAATCATGATACGCTTATACGTGTATATGATAGCCCAACTTCTTATAGCATAGAATACATGACTTTTTTTTTTATATATTATCTTTTTCAATTGTGGATATTGTTTTCAATCTGACCCATAAAAAGAAAATTAAACGATATTACAAAGTTATCGCTGCTGTGCTCATCTAGTTTGAAAGATTTATCCCCTCCTGCCCCTCAAATCCTTTATAGGAAATTCACCCACTCTCACCATTATTAAGAACGTTCCTAATGAATACATGAATAAATAAAAAAATAACAATTAAATAAGTAAACGCGTGTTAAGATGGAGACTTTGTTTTGTGGCTATTTCGAGAGCTGAAAATACGTGATTTTATTTATTACCAAGATGATACAATAAATGGAATCAATTATTGAAACCCAACAAATTTGAGTTCTTACAGACATTCACTAATTTACTTCAATTATATCGAGAAAAATAAAATTAATGTTCCTTTAATAGAGCTATTAAAGACATTTCCTAAATATTATGACATCTAGCGCACGACATACGACATCGTACGACACCAAAAATAATTATTTCATTTCAGGAATTGAATTTACAACCTTCAGTGCAACATTTGTTTGTGAACTGTTATATGAGACAATGCTCTTGGACATAGAAGAAACAACTTTTGAGTAATTTCTCAAAGCTTGATCCTTCGATATATGTTTAACTTGGTTTTGGGGGAATTCAGTTTTTATTTGTGAATAACATGTAATTTGAATTTTGTTCACCTTCTCTAGACCTCGCTGGTTGATGAGAGGTCCCATTGTAGTCTTTGGATCAGATCCATCTCCTACCACCAGACCCGATACATACTCCTTCAACTTCTCACAGAATTTGTCATAGATCCCTTCTTGCACCAAGATGCGATTTGCACTTACGCACACCTGTAATGATAACATTTTGATGTCACTTTCGTTGGAAGCAATTTCGCCGACAAGATTCTTATTGAATTTCATTTCAATGCTTACATTAATCATGGAATTCTAGAAGATTATTATTGCGACGGAAGTGACCAAATTAAAAATCTATCGTCGGATTGGCTTCCCAGATACAACATTCATTAATACGATTTTAAAAAGGCATGATGCATGCTTGCCCAACTTTTGTGAATATGCTTTTTAATGCCGATATAACCGATCCTGCCGGTAAATCATTTTTCATCATTGATAATATTTCATGTTTACTAATCTATAAGCATGTATGACTTATGTATGACTTATCAGTCATACCGGCCTCACAGGAAATGATTTGTACCGCAGTCTACAGAAAACCTTATAAGCTTTGATACCTGACCCGAACCGTAGAATCTCAGCGCAAATGCTCCCATCACGGCAGCATCAAGATTTGCTGAATCAAAGACAATTAGGGGCGAATTGCCTCCGAGCTCCATGGACACCTTCTTCATTGTGCTTGCACTCTGACCCAACAGAATCTAAAGAAACATACGCGAATGGTTAGTACACAGAGTGGCGCTAATGGCTTTCAATCATAATTTCATTCAGAGTTACGAACAAGTCGAGAAGAAATATAATTATAGACGGATTTATTTAGGAGCTTTGGCCCCTAGATAACAAGGTCTGTTATATTACAATCGCTTATCAAAATAAATATACTCTCTTTCACAAAAAACAAACGATTGCAGACAACAAAAGTATGATATTCTCGTCAGTCAGGCAGCTCGTTTGGTGACATGAGCTTGGTGATTTAGACAATAATATCTGTTCATACTTATCTTGTTTTTTCGTACTTGTTTTTGTTTTAAAAACGAAATTATGAAATATTGTATTTCAAACTATGTTCTTCTTCAATGATTAAATTGTCAAGTATGTTATTCAAGAGACTCGCGTTTCAAACTTTTGTCTTTATATGTTCTCCTACTAAGTACTCTTACCTACAAACGTAACACTCTTCTTGTCAATGTGACCATCATTTTACATGGTGAAAACATGACAACAAACGAATAACAGATAACTAAATATTGCTATATGACGGGGAAAGTTGAATTTACCTTTCCCGTGGCTGTAGAGCCTGTGAAAGATATCTTGGATACCAGCAGACTTTCGCACATGACTTTACCTATCGCTGGAGCATTAGATCTGGAACAGGGTAATATGTTGAAGACACCGTCTGGGACACCTGCTTCCTTCGCCATCTGTAGATGAAAGGAAGAGGTAAATTCCGTCATCACTTACATGTAACTCCCATGTGTTTCTTCTTAATACGTCAAGCTGCAGGCATGTAATTCACCTCAAAGACATTTAGGTACTGACACGCTTCTCCGTCAGATGCCTAATAACAGTAATATTTCGAGTTACGCTGGTGCCTTTTGAGGTAGCAGCTTGATGAACATTGCATTTTCCAATCAATTTATTTATTTACCGTTGTAAATCGTAAACCTCCTATGATATATCTCACAATAGAGTAGATGTCATCTACATACTTACATCACAGAGAGCCAGTGCTGAAAATGGAGTGTCCTCTGATGGCTTGATAACGACGGTACACCCAACAGCCAAAGCGGCACCGGCCTTCCTAGTTATCATCTCCATCGGAAAGTTCCACTGAACAGTAGATGTAATTTATAATCATTAGTATACAAAATATGAATACGATTTTGTAAACTAGAGTTCGGCGGTCATTTAACATTTGTATGCAATTACACCTATAATTTCATAACACTGCACTATGTAAAAGTCACGACTGATTCATATTTTAAACAATATATTTATTGTTTTTTTATTCATTTATTCATTCACTTACTCACTCATTCATCCATTTGTATCACTATAAAAAAGGAGTGTACATATGAACGTATAAAAGCGAGATATAGAATATTAAGTAAGAAATAACAATATAATATATACCGAGACTTTTGAGGATAGTGAAATCGGAAGGACACCCAGTTCATTTCTGCCACTAGACAGTACTGTTCTTCCATGGGGTCCAATGATTAAAACACAAGTAGTCTTACAAAAATCTCTTACAACAAAAGGGGAAAATTTGGGATGGGGGGGGGTCCAGTATCAAATTTCATAGATCAGGAAGGAATGCATTGAGCCTATGTAAGAAGACTTCGAGACTCCAGAGGACCTTTAGGCTGGGAGGTCATTGAACTGAGAAGCACCTCTGTCGAGAATGAACGTTTACAATAATTTGTTTTAAGTTTTGCTTATATTAAATTTCCATGGGACCTGAGAGAATAACTACACTGTCTGCCGTTATGTTGGAAAAATACTTTCAAATATTGAGAAAGAAATTTCATCTAAGGCCTTAAAGACCATTGTATTTATTTTAGATGATAGCATCGCCTAGTTGATAAAGGTTTCCAACCCAAACGAACATGTAACTCACGTATATAGACACGTGACTGTATATGGACTTATTCCTTATATATGATCTGCACGCTCTGTTTTGAAGTTTCTATAATGAGTCGATGTATTTTGCAAATGCTGATCCATATAATGTACTATATCAACGTAATAAAAAATGGGAAGGACAATGGCATTTTACACAATTTTCATATTTTTATGATCGATAGAATGACGCAATCGATCTAATAAACTTATGAATTTGCTTATTATAGAACATATATATTCGATACGCAAAAGTTCCACTTTAAACTGGGATCTAACAACCTGCCAAGATATTTGCTTGATTGCACTTGTTTTGTATTATTTCAATTTACATTCAAGTTAATCCTATTACATTTACTAACCATTTTGCCAGAGTCAAATAGCATACTTACTGTTTCATCACAATTAAGCCTCAATTTAGAATCACACCCACTTGTTTATACTTAGAATTCACTTGGGTTTCAATAGTTGTTACATGTTCATGAGAGAAATACTACCATGTCATCAGCATAAGGGTTAATAGAACAGTTTTAATATGTTTTACGATATCATCAATATGAATTAAGAACATAAGCAGATCCAGTATAAATCCCTGAGGGACGCCGTAGTTCATTCATTCATCAGAATCGGTAGACTAGCTTAGCCGGGGTAATAAAGGAGCGCCTTGAGCACCTAGCAAGGTGGATACGCTATACAAATCCTATATTATTATTTTTATATAGGTATGTAATCTATTAATTTGTCTGTCCTTTATTTACAGTATGCATATGTCGTTTGATACATTTTTTTTCCTTAATGAATCATTGAATTCAGTGGCGTATCTAGTAAGGGGCTAACCAGGCCCGTTCCCCCTCCCCTTTTTGAGAGCCATAAAAAATTTTAGTGGAAAATGTCGTGCATACGGAAGTGAAGACCTTTTCTCTGAGCAAAAATACCCCCTTTGGAAAAATTCTTGATCCGCCATTCATTAAATCAATTTAGTTTGATATTTTTTTTTAATTCTCCAGGAGTGGTGAAATATTCTCCTATCCATCCTAACAATAAATAATTAAAACATTAAAAAGCTATTTATCTTCACAATCTATATATCACCCCTTTTTGATTCGTTGATAACAAATTATTTCACTTACAGGGGTAATAAGTCCAGCCACGCCCACTGGTTGTCTGATAACCATGACCCTCTTGTTTTTGTCATGTGGCATCAGAACTTCACCGCTTGTCCTCGTCGCTTCTTCCGCAAAGTATCGAAGGAATTCTGCAGCACCTTTTGCTTCAGTTGAGGCCTCAAACAATTTCTTTCCCTACATGAGATAATTTAAGACGTATCATCACTATTATGTAGTATTGTAATTCTATTTCTATTTCATGTTGTTGTTTTCTATTTGTTGTTGTTGCGGGGCCCTTATGTAAATCAGTTTGCTAACTGAAAGGGATACCCTGATGACATAAAACGTGAATAAATAGATATAAGCGCTTACTAGAGACATGTTTTGTGATAAGCACAATACAAATAATATTAATTGTTAATATATAAATAAATAAAAAAATTAAGGTAACCTTTTTGTCTTAGCATAAAAAAAAATTGAAAATGATGTAAACCTCCAAGCCTCGGAAAAAATCTGTGTAAATAATTATTCTTTAAACATAAAAATAGTCCATCTAATTTATTTTTGTACTTGTAAGATTATAAACATTCCCAAAACGTTGATCATTCCCTGCTCTAATTTCTTCCATTTTTACCCCCAATAAATTTCTTCATTTGGAAGCACAAACTTCACTTATCGTGTTTTATATGACGCTTATGACACTCCAGCGAGATGACGCTTCAATCGAACAAGCCTAGCTCTTTTGTTCGAGCGACGTAAATTGACTCTTTAGAATCATTTGTACATTTACATAAACACTGATTAATATCATCGCGGAAACGAAAGAATTCATATTAAACAAACCATAAATGAACAGAAAATTACGCAAAAGGTATTATACACACGTTTTCTGCAATGATGATGTTGGTCAAATTCTCCTTGTTTTTATCCATCAGTCCTGCGAAACGGTTCAGGATAGCAGCTCTTTCCTTGAATAGAAACAACAAAATTATTCGAATTTATCACCAGGATATTAAATGAAAGGAATGGAAGATGATCACCCCTATACCAATGTCATATATCAGATATATTCCCTGGAAAAAATAATAACAAAAAGGAGTGGGGGTATTGGAGACTCACAATTATCGATCGAACCTATACCGCTCTCATCATATTCAGGAAAAATAATAAAATAAGGGCAAAGTCTTTAAATACACACCATGCAAATACTTTTAGTCAGCTGCTTATTGCTTCAAGCACTTTTGTGCTTAAAATAGCTTTCTCATGTATTTTACTGAATGTACTACTAGTATATCACATGCTTTATGTGTAATTTAATTATCAGTCTTTGTCCGTATCATTTATCTCTTCAATTTTCACATTCAAAATATATTCTTTCATATCTTCGTTATAATGTGATCATGATAATTTATTCCGATTTATGAATAAAATGCAGAAACTTATCACCCCCCAAGAAAAAAAAAGATATACGGTGAGATGTGTGTGTGTGTATGGATACATGTTTGAGAAGCGTGTGCGTATGTGTGTGGGTGGGTGTGTGGTGCAGGAAGGTGTGTGTGAAAGTGTAAAATCACATACTTCTCCATTTCGGCGATTAATGATAAATTCCCCTATTGTCAAATTACATGAGTGAGCGGGTGTGCGTTAGTGTTATGTGGGTGGGAGTGCAAAGGTGTGCGGTGTGTATCTGCGCTATGTACAGCATGAGGTGCCGTGGTCGAGTGGTCTAAGGCGCCTTGCTATACATGGAAAGTCCGGGGTTCGATCCTCGGCACCTGTGCCCCTGAGCAAGGCATTTAATCTACAATGCTCTTTTATCTCGCATTCAAATAAAATGAAAATGCTATAAGCATTATTCGTAGCTAGGTGTGCACTTGTTTTAAAAAAAAAAAAATGAGTATAAAAAACAATATGGGTAAAGAAAATAAGGGCCACTTAAATTCTTTTTTAAGGTTACATTAATTCAATAAACTTATATTACACACGATAAGAATTCACGGACGTTCTTGTTTCAATTATAAGCTTTTCTTCAATTTTTTATTTTTTTCTGAAAGTCAAGAATAAAGTAGATTTTAAACTATAACTACAAAATACGATTGGAAATAACATGACCCCACACCTTGACCTTCATTGTAATGGTTTTTTCTTCAGGAAATATGTTACACATACATTACCGGCAAAAGGCCTGGGCAATATATGTGAAAATCTATACTGCTATTGATTTTTCTATTCTTACCACCACTACCGATACTACTATTACAACAACAACAACAACAACTACTACTACTACTACTACTACTACTTCTACTACTACTACTACTACTACTACTACTACTACTACTACTACTACTACTACTACTACTACTACTACTACTACTACTACTACTACTACTACTACTACTACTACTACTACATCTACTACTATTACTCTTACTGCTACTACTACTACTACTACTACTACAAGCTACTACTACTATACTACCTCTACTACTCTTAGGTATTATCTATTAATATGACTACTATACTGCTACTACTCCCTACTTCTATTACTTCTGTTACTGCTTGTAAGCCATTTCAATATTTGTTTGAATTTCTGTGTGTGTTTATACAAAAGAAATCAACACTCTACAAATGTTCAAATTTACTCTCTGGACTTGACGCTGCATTGCAATATTTGCTAAAGATATGCATACACTCGAACAGCTGAGTTATAGTCGTCATTCACATAATAATTCTGGCAATGGAATTGCATTTAATTTTTCACGAAATGATGGTGGCTGGATGAAAGGTGTGTAACATATAACACCTAGTCGAATATTCAGACCTTGTTACATTTTTGCATGAAGCCTACTAGGATTGGTATGATCAATGATTTTTGTCAACATTCGCATTTCTAAAACCTTTGACGCGGTCGTTGTCATGGTTGTAAAGCGTCGTTCCAGTGTCCATAATTCATAAGAAAACTTTAGGTCTACTAATTCACGATTCAAAATTGGTGTTCTGGAAGTCATTACTAATTTACAAAGCTTGAAACAGACTCCCCCCCCCCCCTCCGGACAATCATTTTCGAAAATGCGTTTAAGCCAAGGGAGCGAAGAAATCGAGTTTACCATGAAAACAGGGTTAATGGGTTTTAGCATTGAAAGCTGAAAAACAATGTTTTGGTTCACATTTGATAATGCATTGATTAATTATATGACAGGGTCAATGACTCTGTTCTTACTTTTGCTGTTGTCTTCTTCCATGTCTTAAAAGCGGCATGAGCGACCTCAATGGCGCGATCAGTGTCAGCGGCACCACAGTCTGCAATGTTGGCTATCACTTCACCTGTTGCAGGGTTCGTCACTGCAAAGGTCTCTCCTGATTTAGCAGGTACCCATTCACCTCCAATGTAAGCCTTATCTCGGATGAGAGGATTAGCTGGCGCCATTTTGAGATGATGATCTAAGACTAGATAGAAAGAAGAAGTTGAGGTAGAAAAAGGAAAAGAAGAAGTAGAAGAAGAAGAAATGAAGGAAGGGGTCAAGATTAGAGGTTATATTGACCTTCCTTTGTTTAAACAAAAGTTTTTACAATAATCATAGACTAATAGCAATGACACAGCAATATTTAATCTTCACTAGTGAACTTATGATCTTAACAGAAAATCGGTTCACATCGGATATTGTTTGCATTCTCTGTATTTGTTTTTTTTAAAAAAAACCGTAATCGATTCCTGGGTGAAATCACAATTCACATCAATAAACCAATGACAAACCACAAAAATAATCTCGACGTGACCTTCTAAAAGGACTCGGTCATTTTAATCTTACAATGGGCCAGGCAAATATTTGATTGATTTGGCTATTGGTCATTGTTCACTAGTATTTTCCTGTCTAAACATCAGTAAGACACTCTTAAAAATGTTGGGCAACATACTGCCCACACAACAATTGGTTGAAAATTTATCTAATTCTGGGTAGTTTTAATCCAACAATGTGTGCTTTAGGTGAAAACTACCCAGAGTTGAATATTTTTTAACCAATTGTTGTGTGTACAGTACGTTGCCCAACATTAAGAGTATATAATCTTTCCAGCAATCAAACTGACATTGACATTGTTATTGCAATAATATTTCAGACCTTGATGAACTTTACCATGGGTGACCCAACGGAGAAGATAGGATGGGGAATGTAATGTAAGCATTTTGCCACAAGTCTACATGATTGGTATCTTTTGCATTTTCACTATTTTATTTTTGTCGGCAATTATGTTGCTAGCAACTAATATGTTTTACCGGTTACACTTCGTATTTCCGAAGCTTCGTAATTCCGAAGGTTCTTTATTCCGAAGGTTCGTAATTCCGAAACACGTAAATTGCCTATACCTCGATGTTCGTTAATCCGAAAACGAAAAAGGGTTCGTTAATCCGAACATTTGTGGCGTAATTCCGACGATTCGTTATTCCGAAGGTTCGATAATCCGAAAACGAAATAAGGTTCGTTGTTCCGAAGGTTCGTTAATCCGAAAACGAAATAAGGTTCGTTGTTCCGAAGGTTCGTTAATCCGAAAACGAAAAAAGGTTCGTTATTCCGAAGGTTCGTTGATCCGAAAACGAAATAAGGTTCGTTTTTCCGAAGGTTCGTTAATCCGAAAACGAAATAAGGTTCGTTAATCCGAAAACAAAATAAGGTTCGTTTTTCCGAAGGTTCGTTAATCCGAAAACGAAATAAGGTTCGTTAATCCGAAAACAAAATAAGGTTCGTTAATCCGAAAACAAAATAAGGTTCGTTAATCCGAAAACAAAATAAGGTTCGTTAATCCGAAAAATGAAAACCGGGAAAGCAGAGGCAGAGGCAAGGGGAGGGGGGCGGGGGACACTGTTGCCGTTCAATTATCATATGAGGATGGGAAGGCAAGGGCGGCCGAACGAATTTTCGTTGGGGGTAAAGCCAAAAAATGAAACTCATACGTCAAAATTGGGACTGTGGTGATATTTTCACCTTAAGATTATCATCTGCTTGAAGTCATTGTCTGTTTGATAGTGATTAAGTAGAGAATAACTTTTTTGAAGTGACTTCTTATTATGGCAAAATGTATATTTAGGCTTTATTTTTCGGGAGAGAGTATAATGAGCGAGCGGCTTGGTAAAACAAATTCAAAGGTGAAGTTGTATAACGTTTTTTGTGGTCAGTTATTCTTAAAATGGCATTATTGCGAGGTGTTGCGAGCGTGAATCACAAGCTAAACTTTAGGTTATTTCAATAAAAAATGAAAATTAGTTTTTAAAAATCCGAGCAGATTTCTGCTGTCATTAAAAAGATGTGCATCTAACTAAAGAATTAACACGAGCGCAAAACGCGAGCTTAAACATACTGACCAGAAAAGGAACCTGTTAAAGAAAGCATTTAGTGACCTCTTTAGGATGCATATTTCACCAATCGAATGAGAGTGCGAAGTGCGAGCTGAAATTTTTCAATATTCCAGCCTGAAAACTTAACTTAACTTGTATACTTTAAAAAGAGTATTTTATTTCGAAAAAACATGAAAAACGGCATATTTATTTTTGAAAAAGGAACTTTCCCATTTTGGAAAATATTAATTCCCCTGTTTTTTATTCCATTTTTGATGCCCCCTGCCTCCCTCCCGGCGGATCCAACTTTCGTCAAATAGAGGGGGGGGGGGGAATTTTTTTTAAGCCATATTTTCCTTGATCGGCAGTTTAAAGTTGATTTTTGTTTGTTTCTTTGAAAGGGTAGTCCTAACAGTCAATAATTAGCTTTATCCTTATAAAATAAAGTAAATATGTAATAACATGATAAACCCTTTTTAAATAATGCGAGCGCGAGCTATATTTTTGTTAATATGATGGGCAATATGTTTGTGATCTTCAAAGCGAGATGCCTATGTAACTAAATTTAGATAATAACTGCTAGCAAGAAGCGCGAACAGAATTTTTAAATATATAAGCTCTGATCTAAAGGGGACATTTTAAGAACTTTTTGCAGTTAGCCATGAAGACGATGCGTGTTTTAGCCAATGGCGGCGGAACGTATTTTTTTTTGGGGGGGGGGGGCAAAGTAAAAAAAAAAGGGGGCCAATAGGGGCAATTTGGTGCAAACGGATATTTTCACCATTAGATTATCATCTGTGTCATGTGTTAAGAGGTTGTGTGTTTTTGTAGTAACTAAATTGAGCACAATTTTTTAAGTGATCACTAAACATGCTAAAGTTATATATTTACGTTTCATTTCTGCGAGCGTAGAGAGCAAGCGGTTTGGGGGAAAAAGTCAAATCTGAAGATGTAAAATTCACCTTTTTGGTCAATACTGTGAAAAGGGCATCCTTGTGAGATGTTGCGAGCGAATCACGTGCTCAAACTTTTGGAAATTTCATGTGGGCCTAGAATGATGATATTGATAAAGATATCATTTACCCAGGGAAGCCACTTCAGTTCTGAAAACTATTCTCCCAGCTATTATTATTTTTTTTACAAGAATGCTATAGAATGTCCAGTTTTCAGGTTGGAAAATCGGAAAAATTTGGCTCACGTTTCTCGCTCGCATCAAGTATTGTTTATTGAGGAACTCATTCTATTCCTGGTTACAAAAAAGAAGTATGAAATGTCCAGTTTTCAGGTTGGAATATCACAAATTTTAAGCTTGCGGTTCGCGCTCTCATTATTTAGTTCGTGAGATATATATTCTATTCATGAGTCACTAGATGCAGTCCTTAAAAGATTACTTTCTGAAGCCTGTTGCATAAAACTTTTTACCTGAGAAAACTCTGGTAAAAACTGAAAACTAAGGTTAGTCTGATTTCCGCCAATTACTTTAGCACAGGGCAAAAACTCCTGTAAAAACAACCTGAGTTTTCTCAGGTAAAAAGTTTCATGCAACGGGCCCCAGGTCAGTATATAAACAAATTACAACTCGCCCTCGCATTAATTCTTTAGAAAGATACACATCTTTCTCACGATTACAAAAAATGCTCCGAATGCTCACTTCACGTCTTGTTACATGAAATGTCTACTAGTTTCAACTTGCGATTCGCGCTTTAAACATCTCACAAGGATCATTATTAGTATTATTTTTATCTTTATTACCAGCAGAAGCTGTTATTAAAAATGACATCCCCTCCAATACAAATCCTATTATCTAGAGGTTGCTCGCACGCTTCCAACACACTTGATCCCCTGCATCTTTAATTAAACCATTTGCTTATAGGCAGCAATTGCTCAGATAAAATCGAAATTAGCCTATGCTTCATCAGGGCGCCATTCTTAATGAAATACATGCTTTGGCCCCAACACACATCATCGATCGTTATTACTATCATTGCATAATATCGTGTAATCTTGTAATGACAACATCGTTTTTGTTACCAAAATGAAGTATTTTCATTTTCGGAAATACGAACCTTATTTAATTTTCGGATTAACGAACCTTATTTCGTTTTCGGATTAACGAACCTTATTTCGTTTTCGGATTAACGAATCTTATTTCGTTTTCGGATTAACGAACCTTCGGAATTACGAACCTTATTTCGTTTTCGGATTAACCAACCTTCGGAATTACGAACCTTATTTAGTTTTCGGATTAAGGAACCTTCGGAATTACGAACCTTATTTTGTTTTCGGATTGACGAACCTTCGGAATTACGAACCTTCGGAAATACGAACCTTCGGAATAACCGAACCTTCGGAATTACGAAGCTTCGGAATTAAGAATGTATTATGTTTTACCTTTCGATCTTACATATTCCTAACCCAACCAAAGGAAACATTGGATCCATGAAAATATTGTTATCAATTCCACTGACGTAACCTTTTAGGTGATCATAGTCCTGGGAAGCAGGGGTGCTGGAGCACCCCCAACATTTTTTTTTGGGGGGTGCTGCGTGTATTATTCTCCATATGCAGATATTTTGGAAGGTATGTTAAAAAAAATGAAAAATGTAACTATAATGACCTTCATTTTGTAAGGAAACCTTTATTTTCTTGCTTTTCAAATTTCTCGGAATCAATTTGTCATCCGTTTTGCAGTGAAAACCTTTTTTTTTTGCTTTTCAAATTTCTGGCGACCAATTTGATCTCCATTATGAAATGAAAACTTTTTTTACATCTACATCAGCCCCCCCCCCCAGTCAAAAAAAATGTTCCCATGGCCCTGTAAGTGGTCATCAAGATTATCTTTTAGAGTTGAAAATCTTTGGCAATAAATATTTGTAGACCCTTGCGACCAATAGGCTATCTTGTCCATCATGTTGTAAACTTATTTTTACTATGACATTCCTAATCCAACGAAAAATTTTTAGTCAGAAAAGTATCCCCCTTGATGGACTTTACCACCTTGGGGGAATTCAGAGTTCCCTCCTCAAAATATGGGATACTGATAGATGACCATTATTCATATAATCCATTGTTTTAGAGAACATAGTTTTCGCTTTAAAGAAATTTACAGCCGCGCCTGAATTAGGGCCTAAGTTACTTTCAAAGGTAAAATCAACCCAAGATTAAATCACCAATTGTATTTAAACAAATTCATGCGATTGATGCACGATTTCAATCAGCAAGCGAATGATAACTAAACAATGAGCGAACTTACCTGGATGAGAGACGGGTGATGATATCGCTTGGCTGTAAGCTGTCTAGGTGCACAGTGGCCCTCTCGGCTATCGTTAGTAGATATTTATGATATGGGTGTGTAATTGCATAGTAATTCGATTTGTGTGACGTCACAGAGTGAATTCCATTTTCAGGGGGTCACGTGCACTTGGCAGGGTACCATATTTTTACTTGAATCTAGGCATGCGAGTGTGTGACAATATGATTTCCTATGACAGTCCAAAGTTTCCTTTTCGAGACCTAATACGTGTTACTGGAAACGACAATGAGGAGCAATGTTAAGATTCCCAGATCATTACGCTCGATTGAGTTGGCTTCAACCTGGCCGTTGTGGCTATGTCGGGCAATCACAGAACAAGATAAAGTTAACAATAGCCTCAATTCACGGAGTTCGGCAAGTCTGGATCGACTTGG
This sequence comes from Lytechinus variegatus, assembly GCF_018143015.1. Lineage (NCBI taxonomy): Eukaryota > Metazoa > Echinodermata > Echinoidea > Temnopleuroida > Toxopneustidae > Lytechinus > Lytechinus variegatus. The sequence continues at coordinate 38,221,698 of NC_054742.1, read as the reverse complement.
TCATAATATGGTTATCACAATTATAGGCCTAAGTCATGATCTGCAGCATTGGCGGCGGAAGCCAAAAAATTTAGGGGGTATCCACCTAAAATTTTGGGATGGACACAGGTAAAAAATTGGACGAGCGCCCCAAATTTTAGGTGTGGCTAACCAAAAATTTTTGACAAGCAAAAAAAAAAAGGTCATTAACCTAAACACGTTTCGGGGGGGGGGGTCCACGTGAATTTAGAGGGGACGCAGAAAAAAAATTGACAAGCAAAAAAAAAAAAGTTATAAAAAAAAAATTAGGGGGAGACCGTCCCCCCCCCCCCTTCCGCAGCCTATGATCTGCAGTGACAAACTGATGAATTGAAAGCAAGTTGCAGCGTACTATAAATGCTCCTCACATTGCCAACCTTATACTAACAGAAAAAAAAAACCTTCAAAGTAAACTAAATTTTAGCGTAATCATGATAATGCATCATCATTTAAGATTCATTATCAAAGTTGAACTACATTAAAAATACATACTGGTCTACAAGTATATCCAAAACGATTGTGCAATACATGTTGGGATATTGAATAAATTCATTTATTTCCCAACGTCAATGCTTTTTACATAAGATTTCTCACTAATACTCGGCAGAACTTCATATCATTATTACCCTTCTTTACCCTGATTCGTGAAGCGCCAAAGCGAGTCCTTGGTATGATTTTGATTGTTTCCATACCAATCCATTATTGCCCAAAATATTGAAATTGCCGAAAATATTGAAATTCTCAGATTTATATTTCTTTCAATCAGGAAAATTCATGTATAAATTAAGGTGAACCGTCACATATAATCGTTAACATGCGCACCCAAAACAGCGTCATTCGTAATAACCAACCCAACAATTCAATTATTTTCACACTCCTGGACAGCCATTCTTCGAGGGCATTAAACAATTTCCCTACATGGTAACTAAGATCCCTTGAAACTCATTTAGTAATGAAACTAATTAAATCATTAAATATTACAAAATTTCAAAAACTTAATTTCATATATTCAATTTTGTATTAATAAAAAACTACATGAATTTTATTTTTCTTCCTTCTCCATATTTCTCTGCCCCTCACATTACAAAAAAACACCATTGATATGATAACTCTATTCATTTACCCTAAATGACCTCAGATCTTGATCATGTGACATAAGACTCGTGCAAAACAATAAGTGATACTTGATTACCATTTCGTCCTTGTTTAATGAATTATATCCATAATCTTTCAAAGTTATGACGGCAATTCAACACTTAAAAAAAACTTAAATGACCTTGGTCATTTGATCTGAATCTCACGCAGGATATTCAATGATATTTGATTATTCTTATGTCGAAGCTCTATCAACTAGATTCATATATAGTATACAAAGAGGCTTTAATAGGAGGAAATCATAATTTGTTAACAAATTTTCGGCATTACTCCATTTGTTTTAAGATCAGTATGCTCGATCTGTAATGAAAATCATAAGTCAGAAAAAAATTGGAACCAGCGGGATTCAAACCTGCCATCTACTGATTTCCGGACAGCGACAATTTTGATATAAATCATGTAGATGAAGCAGTAGACTGCAATATATTTTATGCTGTACCAGGTCATCAAAAAGTATGATTGGAAAATAGTAAGCAGTGTTAAGGTGTTGGTTTAGCTTCAAATCTGCTTGAGATTACCTCTTTCATTGGCCATTATATTTCAGCATCTATTTTATTAAGACTTAGAAACAATTGCAGATGTATGTTTTTTTTAATTTGTTAATAATGCTGCATGGGCAGTAAAGTCATTTCCATACATGTAGATGATGAAGATACATAATGAACAACCGAACATTTTCCAATAGGTTGGGACTTCAAATACGATAGCGAATGAATCAAACGTACATTTAACATGCCTTCTAAAATTTGGGCATATATTTTGTCAAAAAATTAAGTTAAGACTTTCTTGATTAATCATAAGTAGGGAAAGCAAAGCCACTGTGAATAATGCATATTTCGCTTGACAAAGAATATTGGAGGCAACAGAGAAATACATCAAGAGAATTACAGTCATCATCCTATCGATGGGAAGATTAATTTTCCATCAATCGAAGTGTAAGAAACATTTCTCCCCATAAGGACATTATATTGCGAGAAAAAGTGATAGTCCTTCCAGCAGAATCATTTCCATATGATTTGGACATGCCAAGAAGTATTGGAGGTATATGGAAGGAAGAAGCATATCAGATCAGAACTAAATGCTACTGTTCTGTGGCCGAGTATGGATCACGTCCAGACAACCTGATATTACAAGTGCTTCACATGTATTTGACAACGTCAGCTGCGCATAGTCCTGCAAAATCTTTAAAGTCATGATAGATCTTGAAGCTGCAGGATCTAAGTCAAAACACCTGCAATCGGAACTAACCGGTCAAAATCAACTTCTGCAAGAGCTTTCAAGTGAGCTGCTGGATCCAGGCAAACACGCCTGAAACAGAACTGACCGTTCCAAATCAACTCTTGTGAGATCTTTGACATGATGATAAATCCGGGAGATGCAGGATTGATCCAGGTCAAAACACCTGGAAACAGAAGATACAAGTCCAAATCAACCTCTGCATGATTTCGTCGTGACAGATCAATCATATAGCTGCAGGATCCAGGCCAACATGCCTCGAAATGGAACTGACCAATCGGAACAACACTCCAAATTAAGGATCAGAGATGTTTAGGTTGTAAGAACCCATGACCTCCTGGTCAGCTTTTGTAACCGTTCTTCTACAAGAGTGACCTTTCGTTAAATGTTTATTTTGTGGAATTCTTTCAAAGGGCATTTGTAGGTATACAGGGTCTTAAAAGTGATTAATAGGGCCTCCTTGGATAATAGCTACAAATTTACAGAATGTCAACGGTTTCTATACTTTTGATTATTGATGATACAAGTGTCGATCAATTCTGCCTTTATTGTCAATCGCTCAGATAAGTAATCATGAGGTCTATTATCATTCATTGATAACCATGTAACTATATAGTAATAACAGACATTAACAAATAACCCTTTACTATAAAAGACGGTAGAAAATAGTTTGATCAATGATTGACCTTTTACATAATTATGTTTAGGTTGTAATTCCTAATAATTATGGTTTCCAAATGGAGAAAGATTGTTTTTAAGATGAGTTTTCTAACAAGCAACAAGGGCAATGATATGGACCCCATAGACATCGTTTTTGGAAATATAAACCATATCATGAGGTAGTTAAATTTGTGCAAGGTTTTACGTTTTTACGCATCTACAAGTATGAGTACCTCTTAAACGCAATAATAATCTTACCATACGGCCTTTAACAATCGGTTGCAGAAAACATGTTACTTTGCAACTGGTACTTAACATGGTCGGGTAAACATGGTGTACATGTTCCTGGGGTGCTGTAATGTATCAATGCTTAAATAGAAAAGATGTGGTGGCTCACAAAAATTATATTCATTACAAGTGGAATGCCTCTGGCCGTCTCACCTGCATCACGCAGTTCAACATAGCAGCAGTGCTGACTTTCAGAACTACTATAACTTGCACAAGATGTTCAGTGATACTTGGTTACTCTTAATTCCACGTTTTATGAACTAGACCAATACACTTACAGGGATAGGATGGTAATTCCACAAATACCCCTAATGTGGCCAAAGTTCATTGACCTCACATGACCTTCGACCTTGATCATGTGACCTGAAACTTGCACAGGATATTCAGTGATACTTGATTACTCTTATGGCCAAGTTTCAAAAGTCAGATCAATGAACTTCCAAAGTTATGATGGTAATTCAACAGATAACCCCATTATGGCCAAAGTTCATTGACCTTTGACCTTGGTCATGTGACCTAAAATGCGCACAGGATGTTCAGTGATAATTGATTACTCTTATGTCCAAGTTTTATGAACTAGACCAATACACTTACAGAGATAGGATGGTAATTCCACAAACACCCCTAATGTGGCCAAAGTTCATTGACCTCACATGACCTTCGACCTTGATCATGTGACCTGAAACTTGCACAGGATATTCAGTGATACTTGATTACTATCATATTTCAAAACCTTAACCTCAGGTTAAGATTTCGATGTTGATTCCCCCAACATGGTCTAAGTTCATTGACCCTAAATGACCTTTGACCTTGGTCATGTGACATGAAACTCTAATAGGATGTTCAGTAATACTTGATTGACCTTATGGCCAAGTTTCATGAACTAGGTCCATATACTTTCTAAGTTATGATGTCATTTCAAAAACTTAACCTCAGGTTAAGATTAGATGTTGACGCCGCCGTTGCCGTCAGAAAAGCGGCGCCTATAGTCTCACTCTGCTATGCAGGTGAGACAAAAACACCCTATTGTTTATTGAGGAAATATTTGGAAAGCTTTGGTGCTCATTGGGTCTACCTATGGAAACATTCATCACATAAGGAATCCATGGGCCAAAATTAATTTCTGAGCTCTTCTGAGTAAATTATAATGATCTGATCTATGATAAACTATTGTTGCTATCGAAAAAGGTCCCTTATAAACCGTTGCTATGAATAAATGGATCAAAATTGTTGTGATACAAAGAAATATGCTTTAGATAAAAAATGTATGTGACATATTGCTTGTAAAACTGTTCCTTAAGTCAAATAAAGCTCGGTTACTAAGATACCTAATAACCGTTGCTATATTTAGGAAACTCACGTTGGCACCCCCTGCTAAAAATATTTAGGATAACTGACTCTACCTTCATGCCAATTTTCATGCTTGTACCATTTTTGAACATTTTTTCACCAATCACCTAGACTATGAAGTAATATCCAGTTTTTTTTACCTGGTTTAGAACCAAAAACTACAATATGAGATAAAATGTTCCGGATTTTGTAAACCATTGTGTCGACACAAAATGGGTAAGATATTCATCGAAATTAAAATATTAAATATTGGAATATACATGTACCACCATACTGTATTCAAAACAAACAAATGCATATTTTTAGTGATAAAACCATTTCAGTTATAATTGTAATTATTACAAATATCAGTTTTCAAAATGCAATCACAAATATAAAAATACAACAAAAATCCATGATATATTCTGTCACATTTACATCATTTCGTTCAATAATAAAATAATACTTTATGCGTTTTTATCATACGGTTTGGGGTAATAATACATGGACGCAGTGTACGGCATACGTTTCATATCATCTAGATGCATCGTATTACTTACGAACTCTTATTGGGTCTACTCTAGAGCAAACATCTACTTTACATTTGCTACGATCAATGGATTTAATCTACGATTTTACTTGCCACAAGAGGAACATCGAAGATGCCTATTATTTTTATGTTGACGTTCTATACAGTCATCTTGCAATGTGATTTCTGCGCGGTGATATATAAAAACGTAATAATTTAGTTGTACAGATCGCGTGATTCATGTATCGTAAGATATAAAAAAAAAACTACTGTGATTTTATGATTTTTGAAATGTGTAAAACTTCACGGTAAAGAAAATCGTTAAAGCATCTAAAACCATTAAACCGGCAAAAATCTTGCAATTATCGTGTACGTCACTATGGTCACATCAGAGAGTTCTCAAGTTTAGAGGGATACAATCAGATTATGGTGATCCAAAGATATTATCGTACACAACTTTTAAACGGGTTATGATGTTTTCGTCACATTTGTCCTACCATGACCGTCGTAGTCCGCAGTTATACAACTTCCGGAATGGTACGATAAACATTTCTTTGTAATAAAAGCATAATATATCAATGACAATAAATTTACAATACAAACGGCATATATAATACTGACATATAACATTACAACGCCTCTTTATTCGATAATTTACTTTTCCTCTTTATTCGATATTTTACCTTTCCTTTCCCCCCTTCATCTTCTCCATATTGTAAGTCTTTATCAACTTCATGTTTCCCCTTCCCAATGACTTGCATTCTAAATCCTTCCTTCTTCTTCTTCTTCTTCTTCTTCTCCTCCTCCTCCTTCTTCTTCCTCCTCTTCTTCTTTTTCTTCTCCTCCTCCTCCTTCTTCTTCTCCTATATCCTCTATATCCTTTATTACCTTAAAACCTCGAAAATGGCATACCAATGATGTTCGGACAATAGAATGACTATGCAATGTGTGAAATTAGTTAGTGCTGTTTATACCGGTAATTCACCAACCAAATAAAAACATGACACAATATATATATCTCACGCATTAGCAGAATTTAAAATAAAGAAGAGTGGCAAATTTGTAGTCCGTCGATACTAAAAAAAAATGCATTTCAACATAAAATTAATGCCACCCTACCGATTGACAAATAATGACCACTAAACTTAGAAAATAATGACAATATTGAAAAGTGCTTTGGACTAAAAGGTTGTACTATTTTTTTAATTGAGACGCAATTATATCACTATCAGTAAGAATCTGCTTCTCCTGAAATATTCTAAAATCATAAAGGATATCTTTCACGAATGCGACGTGTGAGTATTATTCACGAATCTTCCCTGAAGAAGGTAGATGGCTACCGAAAATTTATTAAGTCAATGAAGAACTTGTTCGCATTGAAAACTTGCAAAACTCGTGAATATTATCACTCGTTTCGCATTTCTGATATATGATCTCGTCAAGCCGCTTCCATTTCTTTGGTAATTGAGTACCTCATGAGTACTGGCTACAACCGTTTTAAAAAAGGAGCTGTACAGTCGCACGTGCTTTTAATAGGACTTCACATTATGCCAGTTTATCCTGAGAAGATAGATAAAAATAATGACATACATTCTAAATCACAGGCAGAATGATTCCAAATTATGGCATGGGATGTTGTTATGATTAGATCCCACCGAAGCACACATATTTGATTTCTTGGTATTCATCCATACCATACTTTGACCCCTCCCTACCCATTCCAGATTCCTTGATACCACCGAACGCTGATATATCAGTAGAGATGAGGCCTTCGTTGACGCCGACCATACCGACTTCGAGCTTCTCAGCGACACGCCAGATTTGACCAATGTTGTTGGAGTAGAAGTAGCCGGCGAGTCCGACCCGAGTGCTGTTGGCGATTGCAAGGACTTCCGCCTCTGTTTTGAACCTGTACAAAAGGAATAAAATTCATAGTCACGTTACCGTAACTCAATTATTGAGTCATTACAGTCTGCATGAAGTACTATATAAGAAATTAAATGCATTTCAGCTGTACAAATATTGACTATTTGTAATATTGTAATGATGTATTCTGGATCGCCCATATATGCATATATTTTCTCCAAAATCTGATTTAAATTACCTTTAATGTTCACATTGTAACGATCAGTTCAACATCGACTATCCTCGGATTCAGCGTGAAAAACATTACATTTGATATCCACTTAAATAAAACTTTACCAAGTAATTTCCCGAGGCTCTCATAAATGTAATGTGATATAATATATACAAAATATTATAGCACAGATATAAAATGTTGGTGCCTTAAATCATGTTGAATATACGTAGAACGGGTGTCTCATTGAAGAAAAACAAATGAAAAGCCAGACTTGAAATAAAAGTGCTTAACGAATGATCACACGAAATATACGTGATTAACTTGAGAAAATTGACAACAAAACTACCTCATGAAACTCACTTAATAATTGGAGCAAGAGGTCCAAATGTTTCTTCTCTACAAACTAGAGCATCGGTAGGTACATCACGGATCAATGTAGGTTCATAGAAACTACCACCTAGAGCATGCCGTTTTCCTCCTACTAGAACCTTCCCTCCGTGGGATATTGCGTCTTGTACATGTTCCTCCACCTTTGGAAGACAAAGTTAATGTATTAGAGTACCACCTGTGAAGATGAATTCATGTCCAACTAGTTAGCTTCATAATGAAAAATTAGGATGTAAATTCTAGAACAAAGAATATCAAACACTTGGGAAATCCACTCTAATATCATATCATTTTTTTGTTTTTATTTCATGACAAAGAACCAGAAAAGATTATGCCTATGAATATGTCTCCCTCTCACTTCTAAAAAGTTCCAGTTTTACATCCTGACAAAGCTTTCAGTGTGCACTTTTAAGCCGAGTATACCGGTGCTCATTTTACTTTGGAAAAGCAGCATTTTCCTAAAAAAATGTTTTTACATAAAAAACAGATGACAAGAAAATAGAGGGTTTTCGCTCTGAAATGGGGAAAATTGACCCCAAAATACTATATAAGCTATTAAAACGACTTTTATACATTTGGAAGCACAAGTCTTCGTGGGCTAAAAGGCAGCATATGCCCCCTGTGCCCCTCTGGATCTGCTTCCACATGCATCCCATCTTACGTTAGTTTCAATAATCAAGCTGTAAAATGTATTACTTCTACAGTGTTCCGGGAGAGATGGCAAATGTTTAACACTCAAATGAGTAGGTCTACTGTATTTCAATTTGTCAAAATATGATTTCTGCATCCTTTCCCGATAGACAAAAATTATAATCCGAAATATGTACCTCCAACATTTCAAAACTGTGTATCTTAAAACATCACATCTCATCGATTGCATGTTGTCTGTACTCTTACTTAAAAATCACCTACCTTTTCCATTCCTTTCACATTGATAAGAGGACCCTGTGTTGTATTGGAATCCATGCCATCGCCGACTACTAATTTCTCAACTTCAGCCGTCATTTTCTGACAAAACTCTTCATACACCTCCTCTTGTACAAAAATTCTGTTGGCACACACACAGGTCTAAAAGTGGTGGAAAATGGAAATTAGTTTAGAACTATAGGAGTCATGCAAATTTAGGTTAATATGATGTATGGAAAAAAAGACATATAAAAATGTATAATGTTTTGGTCTTCTACTTCTAATTACATAAATCTTGAATATCTAATAAATATGATCTAAAACACGAACAGGGTCCTGATTGTGCCTATGAAATAAGGCCTATTTCATGGGGACTTTGGACGGATGTGAAAGCTCATACAAGTGATTCATATATTTGTAAATGCCGTTTGACATAAAGTGTCATGTCATGCATCTAATATTATTAAAGATTTTACCCCGCGCCAACAAATAGGCAGTCTTATACTGTTGACACTTAAATTAACAAAAGTTTGTATGACTGTTAATAAATATCACTCGAATATACGAAAATTCGTCTCTACCTAAATCATGGATATTTAGCAAGTAACATGAGAAAATTGACAAGATACGAATGAAGGATTGACGATATTTCAGTTATATTCACTTCTAAAGATAAGTTTATATGAATTTCACGAGTTCCATTAGATTAATCCGATAATGACGTGAAAGATGACTTATAACGCTCTAAAAACTCTGTCTCATACTGCCATCTACTAACGATACCGTCTGTGGGACAGCTTCGTACGTAGAATTCAGTTCAGGGATGGGGTAACGGAGATTGCTGCGAGTGTGAGGTTAATCCTCGTTCGCAGGGACAAAACTGAATTTGAAAATTTGGATTGATGACCGTTATCGAGCTTTAGGTTTTGGTAGGATACCAAGACCATTACTCTGGCGAAAATTGCTTCAATGGAAAATCGGCACATTAAGCCAAACATAACACCTAACTTCCAAAACTGAATAAACCCTTCTCCTCATCTTTACATTATTCTGAATAATAAACTCTATTACAATCCTAACTCTAACCCTATGTTCTCCGATATATTAAGTCCGGAGCATATGTCTTGTGATCTTTGAAAGAGGCTTGTTAAAATCATTATCAAGTTCTGAGCTCTATAATGAGCGGAAGCAGATAACTTTTTGAGATCTCGGCCGTCCACCGCGAGATCGCGATGAAAAAGGATTCCTGCATTATCCACAAAGTCATCTATCACTTTCTCTAATTGATTGAATAATTACTAAATAAAGCTCCAGATAATTATACTTGCTTTGGTTTCAAGTACTCTTCTTTACAAATATACATGGAAAAAATGGAATCAAATTCAATTTATTATTTATTCAATTCTTTGTCTTTCAACTTTTTTTCGTTGAAATTTTTCGGCACCAATATATAACCAGGATAAAACTCTTTGAGATTGATCGGTTTCTTTTAAATCCCGTGATACGATTACAAATATATATAACCGCGCGTAATGGCGTACTGTTTGTTTGTGTGGGGTTTTTTTTCTTTTTTTTTTACAGACGTGTAATACAATTGGATATGACTATGCACGAGATGCACGAGGTGGTACAGAAAAAGGTGACAGCGTAAAGTTGCGAAACGTCTGGGGTGGATTTTCCTCCTGTCCAGCCTTTTAAGGATTAAAATATGTCCACGTTCAAATTGAACCTGCGGCCGTCTTAAAGTGGCCAACAACATTATTGAACGAAACAGACGGTACCGTTAGATACGCCAGTCAGCACAACAGTGGGCCTATATGTAAAATTTGAAGAAAAAAAATTGTACATGGACAATTAAATTTTGTTTATTCAGACCTGTCCGGATCCGCGGAATTTAGAGACCATGGCGCCTGCAACAGCGGCGTCTACATCAGCTGAATTGAATACAATAAATGGTGCATTACCACCGAGTTCCATGGAAACACGTTTAACTGTATCAGCTGATTGTTTGAGAAGGATCTGAAAAACAAAAACACGTAAATATACAATCACTAACCATGAAAGAGGATGGTTACAGTAAATACAAATTTTCCTACTGGCAAACAAGGTATCCCAGAATAAATGAAAAGTCCCATTTCACAAGAAATTAGCTCATGGGTGGCAATTGTGACCTAAAGGTGATTTCATTTATTTTTTCCCTATATAATACGAATACTGTATAGTTACAAAACTAATCAAGCTTTTGTTAATACTCTTTCTTCTGTTTTTTTTTGTCATTTCAAGAATTTTACTTTACATCACTTCAAAAACAATAGCGGCGGTGACCATAAAAATCCCCTGTAGTACCGTCTGCCTCGGCCCCACGTTTCATTGGTTCTAAAACGAAAAGGCAAAACGTGTCAAGAACAGACCAGTAACATGCCAACCATGGCTGAAATAAACGTTGTGTTATTTCTCAATCTGATTAAATCATACACAAAATGCTAACTGTTCGACTCAACTCCAGATCTTAAATTTTCTTTAAAAATGTTAAATGTTGTATCAATTAAAAAAAAAATTGCCAGTTTTTGTTAGAATGATTTCACTTCATTTGGCGTTATATTGGTTAGCTGCGTTGTATAGACTTCCGTTTGTTCTTGAGCGAGCGTCATACAAAAAGAGAAAGGGAGAAAATAAACAAACCTTTCCTGTTTGTGTTGAACCAGTGAAAGATATCTTAGCCACCAAAGGACTTTCACACATGATTTTCCCTACATCTGCAGCATGGGAGCGAGAACACGGTACAACGTTGAACACACCAGCCGGTACTCCCGCTTGGTTGGCCAACTAGAGCATTAGACAATAAATAAAAAATCGTATGCTTAATATATTAACGTTAGTTGATATTAGGCCTATATCAAAATTTATAGTTATAACCTTGATATATTGTCCGTTTTGTTCACTTAGAGCATAATTCATAAAAAAGTACATCCAAGAAAGATAATTGGTCTGGCTCATCTTCAAACTCTGTGTAGGTAGTTTGGTATGTTTCTGAGGCTTTTTTAACATATAGACACGCATCCAATAATGAACAGCCAGATCAGTAACTTAAAACGATCAAATTTAATCAGTATTCACAGGATGATTGCTATTTACAATGAATCAAACACAATTGTATTTTACATTAAGAACATGTATCAAGACATGTTGTAAATCAGGTATACCTCACACAATGCAAGGGCCGACAGAGGAGTATCTTCTGCTGGTTTGACTACCACTGTGCATCCAGCTGCAATCGCTGCAGCAGCTTTCCGTGTGATCATTGCAGCGGGAAAATTCCACTGAAATGAGAAATTATTTCAATAAAATACAATCAGAAGCTAACATACATCAAGACTATGACTACAAGAACGAGATTGTCTTAAGTTACTGGTTAAGAGTAACATGCATCGCATAACTTACATGGACAATTTTTTTAATGGGGTGCTGAGGTCACACCATTGACTCAACCCTCTACGAATCCCAAGGGTTTTGGGGGATTTTAATGAGAGTGACTTCAATCGGTAAATCATGGAATAAAATCAGTTCGATTATTAATCAGCTTTGTGCGTCACGGTCCGTGACAAATGTATCTTTTAGGTTAAGAGGCTTAACCAAATTATTCGTATCTCAAGTTGTTGGTTTAAATGGTTCATAGCAAAATCATGAAATGGTAATCTATTGGAATCATAATATTTTCAACAGGTTGAATATCACTTGGGGGATGTACGTCCACGATACGTTCATAGTGGCGATTGAGAAGCATATTGATTAATATTCGATTGAGAAAATACTCGACGAGGTCAATTTATTTGGGGGAAAAAATAGCAAAAAAAAAAATGAATCACATCTCAATTTATATCTCGTTCATCCGTGATACTAAAGATAAATTGATTTTCATATGAATAGGAAACCATGACAAACGAACGCATTTATTAAACTTACAGAAGCATGTCATATCGTTTGGTCACTTAACATTTACAGGCCTCACAATTTCTGTTCTTTTCCTAAATAATCCATCCGTGACAAGCTGACCGCATTCAGTAGTCAAAATTTTGTTACAAATGATGATGTCTATATCAAAATAATTGTATCGTATTCATGAACTGCTTAAATCGGCTTAAACTGCAAAATAAATGAATAAACTCAACGATGTAAACAAAAAGAAATCAGTAAACATTTGACAGAAAATGATCCTATAAAAAATCACAGTTAAAAAAAACTACGTCCAGAGGTATTTTCGATTTCATGCAAGTCATTTTAAAGAACATATTATGTTTCAAAGGTCGATGAAAACACACATTCAAGAAACTGACAATGCCAAGTAATAGGTCATAATAATTTCAAAAGATCAAACGTTTACTCCAATCAAATATTGTTAAGCAAACAAATCAAATACAAGTATGCAGACCGTAAAATAGTTTTAATTCTCGTCTGATGTAGCATACACTATTTTAATTTGCAGATTTGGCAATGGACTGATGTAGAAAAATATTTATTGAATCACAAAAGATCCATCTAGATGACAATTCCACATGACCCGGGAGAAATCAATCTCAAGCTGTCTCGTAAGGAAAAAATAAAACATTTCAAAGGTCATAAGATACAAAACTAAAGGAATGGTGAATGAATGATGCCATCGGTATTCTTATTTGCGTACTGGCCAGGAAAAGCAACTGTTATGTGAAAGTAAATGTATATATTTTTTTATCTTACATCCGATTTTGATGAAAATTGTCAGGGTTACATGCTTATTTTACTCTCTATTTGATAACTTTGTTGCATTCTAATCAACTTTTGGCTTCGTATGGACTAAAATTGATCCATTAAATAGTCCTTCAGTTGATCTGTCAAACAATTCTTTATCACGAGGAGTAAATGCGCCAACTTTTAAAATGCAGAGTGATACAATATCGACAGCTAGTGTGTGAATATATCGCGTTGAATTAACGCAGGAATAAGAGAGACGTCTCGTGTGCACTTGGGTCTTAATTCATCTTCATTCATCGATGAGAAAAAACTTAAACAAGCTGCATCAGTTCCAATAAGGATATAATATCGAGAGAAAGAAACAAATGACGAGTATGCACTGTGCAATTACCCCGGGCAATTACCTATCAAAGTTCATTTCTTTGTTCACATTGTTATAGGTGCGCAGTTGGATATAATATTCAGTTATTCATTGATGAAATGGGAATAAAGGTGTATAAAATTCGGAAATAAAAAAGCTATCTTTGCTCAAGTTGATTTGTTTTGAAAACGATAACCTTTCACATACATGAGCTTAATAGACCGAAAGTGACTTTATCAAATAGGTGAAATAAATGTGCTTTGTCATTGACAAATTCTGAATAGGACCTATAAGTTATACTGCAGAAATTCTTTACAAGTTCGATTTTGAAACATGGAAGCCGAATGGATTTTCGTTTGAAAATAAAAATGGTAACAAACTGATGGGATCAGGTCACTTTCTTACTGAGAATGAAACAGACCACTGCGATCAGTGGGGCAAAGAGCCAAAATATCTTGAGGGGGCACAAAATGGCGAAGTGGGCAAAAATTTGATAATAATAGAAATATTTTCTTTTAAAATGAAAAGTCGTGAAGGGGCAAAATTTATGAAGTTTTCACATTAAATATTATTTTGTGATAGAGTTTGAAGTGTTGATTTTTTATCTTTTCCCCTGTATCATCTCCCCTTTCCCCTTTTCTTAGTTTTTTCTGGGCAGTGGAACCTTTGGACCAAATCTATACGCCAGTGCCTGAAATATATAAAAATATTGCATGTAAATGGTCATATTTAGCCTAACTTGAAAGCCTTTCAAGGTTGTATTGGTTTTCTGATCTTTTTGCCCTATCATGCAAACTAGTAGGCCTCTGCAGTGAGGGAGACGTCAAATGCTATCTGTGAATTGTCATACGGGGGGTGTCTCTCTGACTAAATATGGATCAATCAGCCCCTGATATTACGTCATATGATGACATTTATTTCATCAAGAATACTGTTTTGAACTATATGAACTCTTATTGGAACAAAGTTATTTATTTTTTTCACAGACCTTTCACATATCAATCATTGTGAAAATACGACATTTTGCAATCACTGATCGTAAAGGTTCTATTTCATCTTGTATCTAGTGACTGTAAGCATGACTTTGATTTATAATTGAAGTTGTTGGCAAATATCACAATTTTATTTTCAGCATAATGTTCGATCGTCTCCTACTAAGGCATTAATGTGGGAAGGGGTGGTTCCTATTGTAATATCTTTGTTACTGTGCTGATTATTTAAGATCTCCTATTTATACCCTTTTATTTTGATAGTGTTTCTCATAAATTAAAATGGCATCATATCAATCCGTTTTCTAGTTTGGAAGGGACACAAATTTCGTCTGAAGCTTAACTGATTTGGATATTCATCATGAGCGAACGGAGCAAACGATTAAAAAAGGAATTATCTAATCATCAGCTAAACCATATGTACATTATTAGACCGCTTACTTTACCTACTTGTCTGCTTTTGAAAGTCATCTCGCATCCATAAATGTCCTAATTGCACACTTTACAAGACGAGCGAGGGAAAAATATGCTGGCTATTTTATGGGATTATTATGTTGAGAATCCAAATTTCAGAATCTGCTAGCTTGTAAAAAATATCACAATCCAGTTCAAACTCGAGAGATATCCAAGAATGAATTGTTTGCAAAACAGGGAAGCGTTTCTTCAACATTTTCGTCCAACAAGTTGTCAACTCTGACAACTTTCCTTCATCATGATTAGCTGACATACAATGTTACCGTAGTAACTGTCGGATAAAACAATACTTGCAGAATAGGCCTATGGATTATTAGCAAAATTTACACAAGGAAGGAAAAATAATCCAGTAGGATATTATGTTCGGCTAGAAATAAAGGGTACCAGTACATGAATTTCAGTTACCAGTACATTGCATTATGTGGGATAATCTGAACCGTGACAAGACTATGATAGTGACGGAGGGTATGTTTTTCTTCTTATACTCACAGGTGTAATCATTGCTGCTACTCCGACAGGTTGTCTGATAAATATCATCCTTTTAGTCTTGACAGGTGACGAGACCACATCACCATATGCTCGACGAGCTTCCTCAGAGAACCATTCGTTAAAAGATGCTGCGTAGCCAATCTCACCCATCGCTTCTGATAAAGGCTTGCCCTGAAATCCATTGAAATTTGTAGATAATAAAATCAAACTTACTGTTTTTTTAATCTTCCCACAAGCATAATTATATAGTCCACTGATATACACAGTAAAAAATAGCACACTGTTAAAGCCTGTCAATCTAATAACAAGTTGTTCAAACTTTTGTGTAACTTAAAAAAAAACTTGTTTAAAAGTGTTGTTTACAAAGTTTAAACAATAGTATAGAGTGACGGGCTTAAAATTTTAAACATCGTTTTTACAGTGTGGGATGTCCATGGACTATCCAAACTTTCGTCCAAGTTTACGTGCGTCTCCAAATCATATTTAAAGAAGTATAATCTGGGATATTTCAAGCAATATTGAATAAAAAAAATACATAATACGACTGGTGTAGAATGACTTACGTTTTCTGATGTCAAAATTTTGGCTAATTCTTCTTGATTCTGCGTCATCAGTTCTGCCCATCGTCGCAGAATTAGCGCCCTTTCCTGAAAATCATATCGAACAAAACATTTTCATATCACATCGGAATAATTCCGATGGACAAAAGGAAAAAGGTACATTTTTTCCAAATAGCAATTTACGAGAAGGGTGCTTTGGGGTGTAATTTCGAGTAAAATCGCTTTGAGTCCCCATTTATTTCTTTCTTTTTTTCTATAGACCTCTCCTTTTCTCGACTCACAAGAGGTTTAATATATGATATTAGTAATTGTCACACTAAAATATGACGATCGCCGTGAATATAAAAACTAAATGATGGGTGTATCTGAACGTGTTATCCTGATGTGCTAAGGGACCATCAACTTTGGTATTACATCAAAGTCCGTATCACAAAATTACGTTTATTTTTTTTTCATTTTAAAGGGGTCAAAATTTTAGCTCGCTCGCTTCGCTTTCTCTCAACAGGAATATTGCCACATACGTCATGCTCTTTCCCTGAGATGTTTTGGCCCATTACCGATGTCACTGGCCACTTGTGCAATTAAAACCTGATCATTTTTACCCAAGTTACCGTATAAGACTCTTTGCATTGAGAATCTAGTGAAATGGGCATACAAGAGACTAAATGATAGCCCAGGGGAAAGAGGGATGGGGGAGGAGATGAGGGCCGATGAAGTGGCTGTAGTCCCTTCCCCTCCCCCCCCCCCCCCCCGGTTATCTACGCCCTGGTTGTCGTTTAACAAATATCGTCACCTAGCTAATTTTCTTAATATTGACTGGCTGAAAAGCTGTTTCTATATTATATTAGAAACTATTATTCACATTTACAATATCTAGAATATTTCGGTTGATTCATCAATACGTTTATGCATGGTGATCGGTATGCCTGCAAAAAAACTTGGCATATTGCCCAAACTTATTGTGTTGAAGAAAAACTGAAGCGAGGTATGATAATCTACGTGGAACTTTCCCATATAAATAAGGAGTCCAAAGTCCACTCATTTTGTGAGCTATAGATTGGAAACAAATAGCGTAATGAAACAAACGATTTAATCTTGCCTCCCCCCCGCCATTAAAAAATAATTAAAATAATACAACAGTGCACAGTTATATTCGAGTGTCTCCACACCTACTAAAAGCAATATTTACATTCAAATTTATACCACAATTTCTGAATTTTGGAAAAAAAGTGAACTTAATTTTTGAGTGGGGGGGGGGGGGGGAACGTACCATGTGATCGAGTTCGTTTCTGTTTACGTACTAGAATCAATTTGCCATATCATCCTCTATCCCGAGGGTAAAACGCGTAATTATAGTAACAATAATGGTCCACTTGTATCTTATCCCCTACTGCACTGAATACATGGTATTATACGCTGGTTGTATGAGCAGCCAAAAAGGCGCTTAAGTATTAATCCTCCCGGGAAGCCACTCACTTCACCTGGGTCGAGAGCAGCGCAACATGGGTAAATCTATTGAGAAAAAAACGGTTAGCAAACCTTGGAAGTGGAGTCTCTCCAAGGACCGTAGAATGCATCATTAGCGACTCTGATGGCTTCCTCCATATCAGAGGCATCACCGTCGGCAACGGTTGCGATGGTGGATCCATTGGCCGGATTTGTAACTTGGTAGGTTGCGCCAGACTTGGCAGCCACCCACGTACCGTTGATGAAGGCTTGTTCGCGGAAAAGCGAGCTATGGGTGGAAGACGTCGACATCTTACACCACTGCATGTAAACCAATGAAGATCCCCGGGCGTGTAACTTGGATGTAGGTGTATCCACAACCCATATGAAACGCGCTGAATTTGATACACCGCTGTCATTTCCGCGACCAAGAAGTCTAATTCGGAGAGCGCCCGCTCCTGGTAATCTACGTCCAAGTCGATGAGCCATGATGATGGTCTGAGAAACGGTCTTCTCTATGTTTGCGTGAACATGTATATCGATGTGGTGTGCTTTTTTTCAAAGCAGGATTTTGTCTCCCCTCTGAAAACCTTTATCGGACCTCACGTTAGATGAAATTGAGGATCAACTCGTAAAGGACAGTCCCTAAAGAGAGAACAAAATAATAATTTATCAGTATAGAGGCCCCATTCTCAATGTTGCCAAACTTGATGTTTTTAAAGGTCAAGTCCACCTCCGAAAAATGTTGATTTGAATCAACAGAGAAAAATCAGACAAGCACAATGCTGAAAATTTCATCTAAATCGGATGTAAAATAAAAAAGTTATGACATTTCAAAGTTTCGCTTATTTTCAACAAAATAGTTATATGAACGAGCCAGTTACATCCAAATGAGAGAGACGATGATGTCGCTCACTCACTATTTCTTTTGTTTTTTATTGTTTGAATTATAAAATATTTCAATATTTACGAATTTGACGATTAGGACCTCCTTGCCTGAAGCACAAATAGTTAAAATAATGGAATTCCACGTGTTCAGGGAGGAATGAAACTTAATTTCACATGACAATGATGAGAAAATAAAAATATTTCATATTTCATATAATAAAATACAAAAGAAATAGTGAGTGAGTGATGTCATCAACTCTCTCATTTGGATGTAACTGGCTCGTTCATATAACTATTTTGTTGAAAATAAGCGAAACTTTAAAATGTCATAATTTTCTTATTTTACATCCGATTTTGATGAAATTTTCAGTGTTATACTTTTTGAATTTTTCCCTTTTTATTCAAATAAAGTTTTTGTTGGGGTGGACTTGTCCTTTAAAAAGAAAGGGGAATAAGTAGAACCTGATGAAGAGAGATCTAGCATACTCGAAGCCCGATAGAGTGTTGAAAATCTTTCTTTTTTTCGAAAATGCTTTCGAAATTGGTTCGACCTTTGACCCTTAAAATCAAAATACGCCTCTCATGCATGACGTGCATGGTTAAACAGATAAGCAACTGAATAAGATAAAGAAAGAATGAGCGAGAAAGAAAGAGAGGGAGGGGGTAGTAGGAACAGACTCCCGCAACTACACTTGTAATTGTGACAATCTAAACCGATCTAAACCCCACAGGTTATGAAAATGTGGCCCGCGAGACATTGAGTGCGGCCCGGCGCCAAAAAAATCAAGTGAAAAAAAATGTTAATATATAAAAGGAAATAATAATGGTAATCATTGAGTTTCATCATGATCTTGGTCGCAATGATCGATATCACTCCAGATTTCCAGTGTATTTCGCTAAAGTCGTAAGGGTCCTAAGACAGGGCGTGGCAATAATGTTCCCATTATTCTCGCCCAGATCACATTCAATAGTTCGGTAGTGCTGTATCCAAACATAATTTAAATATCAAACTAATAAAGCATATTTTGCTCTATTAATATGAGGGGAGGGACCAATTACATATCCAAAATTTTCTTTAAAAACCTGTCTTAAGTATGATTTCACTGCACTTAGTTCTTCATCATATTTAATTCAGTAAGTCTGAACTAATTATCTGTAATGAATATCGGAAAACTAGAATTCGTTTTATTCGGGCATTATAAAATGAACAACACAATGTTAAACTCGCTCAGATAATTTCGCTTTCTTCTTTTCAATAGACTATTATCATGACAATGTTCATTTCTAAAAAGAAGAAAGTTATCATAACAGTTACTCTCTATCTCTCTCATCACTTGCACGGTATCGCATAGGATTGGAGGCCTGGGACCCCTCATAAGTTGACGACAGAGAGAAAAAAAAAAGAAACGGAGAAAACAAACGGTGTCAATTTGTTTTATTATATCAAAATCTATCACAAAATTACATTTTCATTTTGAAAAGGTCCAAATTAATTTTTAGCTTGCTCCCTTCCAACTTTTGAGGAATTTCGCCACATACGTCATGATCTTTCCCTCAATTATTGGCCCATTACCGATGCCATGCACTGATCACTTGTGCAATTAAAACCTGATACTTTTTACTTCAGTTACTGTATTAAGACTTGACAAGTTTGCTTTAAGTATCTAGTGTAAATGGCAAACAGAGCTTAAGCGTCTAACTGATAATAGCCTATAGGGGCAGTGGGATGGTCGGCCAGTTGGTTTGGGCTGTATCCCCCCCCCCCCCGCCCTATCTTCCCAAGTTTTAGACCGGCAACCTCTTAAATAATGTTGTATTTCATTCAGACCAGCCGTAGCTTTGAAATGAACATTCCAATTGTAATTATTTTCGTAAGGTTGCTGCCGGTGCCAGGGGCGACAGAGCAACATTGAAAGGGGGCACAAGGAAAAGGGATACTTTCTCTTTTGAAAAGAGCATAATTTATGAACCCCACTCTAAATGGCAGGTAATTATATTCACCATCGGATTTAAGATTTTGATAGGAGTAGCTGTTTATTTTCGTGGTAATGTAAGTTGAGCAAAACCCTTTTAAATGAGATTTCTGATTATTGAATAAACTACGCCTCTGTCCGCAAGCGAGCGTATGAGCGAGTGGTTTGAAAACATTTGGAAATCCGAACTCGCTTCGTCGTCTATTCTGGCGGTAATTACAACTTTTTTTAGTTATTTAAACAGGCATGGAAAATTCTTCCCCTAGACATTGTTTTCACAGAAAAGGGTGGATGGGGATCCTCCCCTCTCCCGACGGCACAGTAAAGTGACAGACTAAATGATCTCTTTAGGCATATGCGTTGATTAGAATTGACTCATCATGTCTGCTCTATGGAAGCTTAAAAGTGCCATCCAGATGTTGAGATAATTATCTTGGGAAGTCGACATCTTGATAGGAAAAAGATAAGATGACAAGATCCCGGATCTCATCATGTCGACATCTCGCAGAAGAGATGATGAGATGACAAGATCCCGGATCTCATCATGTCGACATCTTTTAGAAGAGATGATGAGATGACAAAATCCCGGATCTCATCATGTCAACATCTTTTAGAAGAGATGATGAGATGACAAGATCCCGGATCTCATCATGTTGACATCTTTTAGAAGAGATGATGAGATGACAAGATCCCTGATCTCATCATGTTGACATCTTGTAGA
Source organism: Lytechinus variegatus (assembly GCF_018143015.1). Classification (NCBI taxonomy): domain Eukaryota; kingdom Metazoa; phylum Echinodermata; class Echinoidea; order Temnopleuroida; family Toxopneustidae; genus Lytechinus; species Lytechinus variegatus. The sequence goes on along the minus strand of NC_054742.1, from coordinate 38,200,481 downwards.
AGAGATGATGAGATGGCAAGATCCCAGATCTCATCATGTTGACATCTTTTAGAAGAGATGATGAGATGACAAGATCCTGGATCTCATCATGTTGACATCTTGTAGAAGAGAAGATGAGATGACAAGATCCCAGATCTCATCATATTGACATCTTGTAGAAGAGATGATGAGATGACAAGATCCCAGATCTCATCATGTTGACATATTGTAGAAGAGATGACAAGATCCTGGATCTCATCATGTTGACATCTTGTAGAAGAGAAGAGAGATGACAAGATCCCAGATCTCATCATGTTGACATCTTTTAGAAGAGATGATGAGATGACAAGATCCCAGATCTCATCATGTTGACATCTTTTAGAAGAGATGATGAGATGACAAGATCCCAGATCTCATCATGTTGACATCTTGTAGAAGAGATGATGAGATGATAAGATCCCAGATCTCATCATGATGACATCTTTTAGAAGAGATGATGAGATGACAAGATCCCGGATCTCATCATGTTAACATCTTTTAGAAGAGATGATGAGATGACAAGATCCCGGATCTCATCATGTCGACATCTTTTAGAAGAGATGATCAGATGACAAGATCTCGGATCTCATCATGTCGACATCTTTTAGATGAGATGATCTGACAAGATGCTTGCACCTGCACGCATTAACACCGGCAGGAAGTTAGTTGGATATTCGATATTCAAACTGTGAAGTTGGTTCGATATTCAAACGCGTGTGAATTTGGTTAATTTTCGATATTAAAAAATTAGGGGCTTTCAAAGCTTAATAGGGGGTTTAACAGGTGCAGCACATCTGGGGCAACCATAAAATCACCGGCTTGCCCTATTACGAGGAAATTTAGGGGACAAGGTCAGTGAATAAAAGGGAATGAAATTTTTAATTTTTGATTTTTTTTCGAGGGACCCCTAGGGATATCCCGACGGCTTAGCCAGGGTAACCACGTATCTTAACTTGTAGAACTCTACTCGGGCAACCAGATAAACACTAGCTTGACCCGGTGCATACACATTTAGGGGCTCAAATTAACAAAATTAAAGGGAATAAAGGTCTATTTAGAGCATTTTTTAAATTAAAAAAGGAATTTTTTCAAGGGGCCGGCCCCAGGGATATCCCGACGGCTTAGCCAGGGTAGCCACGTATCCTAACTTGTAGAATTCGACTCGGGCAACCAGATAAACATTAGCTTGACCCGGTGCATGCACATTTAGGGGGCTACATGGTAAAGCATCTCATGAGCAGAGCAGATCTTATTCATTTATTATACTCAGTCCTCGTTCCTCCGCCAATATAATATTCCGAAAGCTGAGTGACACATGTATTTTTCTTTCATTTGCACAAAATATGTTTAGCGGTTGCCCATTCTTTGTTTTTAGAATCAGTCTAATCATTACACATAGTCTTTTTGTAATCAGTTTACAAAATAAAAAAATGAGAATGGGTTGGGTCGAATGAATATATTTAACCTTTTGTTGTAGATCGTCATATCTTGGAGAAAAGATGTCGACGTATATCAATAGAAAACGTATTGTCAAAATATAAAATATGAGTATAAAGCTCCTCTAATCTTTGAATGATTGTCATGAGACATTTTCTTTTGCATGTGTAGCTTTCAATTCAAGTAATCAGCAAGGAGTAATACCCCTCCAATAAAACTTTCATGAAGGAAAATGTCTCTTTTAGACAATATCGCGTGACTAACTTCATGGCTATTGATTGATTGATTGATCGACTAAATTTCCAAAGCGACTATCATATAATTAGAATCTAATTTCAAAATCATTTTAAAAGGCCAAAATTTTCTAACTCGCTTCGCTCGCTGGCGACTTTTTCAAATTATTCCACATTTGCTATGTTGCGGTGCCTTGACATATTTCGTTTATTATCCGCAACTGCGTTGAACTTAATATAATTGTGGTGTATGTACCCGCGATTTGATAAAAGAAAATTGGCCATCTGCAATATTCAAAAATATCACGAGGTTCCGGGGGCTCCGCCCCAGACCAGTGGCGCCACCGAATGGGGAGGCCCCAGTGAGTTGCCCCCCCCCCCCGAAATTTGAAGTGTGTTGTAAACGTCATAATTTTCCAAAAATGTTTTTTTCTTCTTTAAATTTTAAAAATTTTATCCTCCATTCACCGTTAGCATTTAGCTCCCAACAACTTTGGTCACTGTAAAATAAATCTTTTAGGCCATGTTATAAAATTCAAAATGTTGCTAGCGCTACACGCTCGCAGTTATTAATGATTGAGATAAGTAAATTATCTGTTCACATGGGGCTTAAAAATCATATGTTATTAGAGTTTTCATTATTCGTTTTAGCGAGATACATATCCTGCGTATTCATAATTTTCAAAAATGAAATATTTTCAGCTAATTAGAAAGCCATTCAGTTCATGATTAGTATTACAAAAAGTGCTTAGAACGTCCAGGTATCATCTCGGATATCACAAATTTTCAGCTCGCGCTTCGCGCTTGCATTATTTATTTGGTGAGATCATCTTCATGACCCAATCAATGCAAACAGCTAATCCTTAACAGGTCCCTTTTCAATTCAGTATGGACTACATTTTCGAGCTTCTCGCTCGATTATTAAAAAATTGTGTGTCATCACCCCCGGCCCCAAAATGTTTTTTTTCTGCATACCATGTCAAAATCAATCTCAAAGTTAAAGGTTATTTTTTGTCTCGCTCACTTCGCTCGTCTGAGATTTATTATTAAGCAAATTTTTGTTGCGTGCGCCATGGTGTGACCCCTCTTTTTTGTCCTTATCACGCATTGAGCCTCGCCCTTATGCGTGGGGCATGATTATAAAATATCCTGTTCATACAATGATACGATCAACCCATCCGTTCTCCCTATCCTTTCTCTCCCCCCCCCTTTCTTTCCTTGTTTTTTTACTGTACCCATTGGCGGTACCAAGGGATGGGGGCAAAAGTCAGGACCGTGGTTCCCCATGCTTGAAATAGCCCTATATTCCTTTAATTTTGTTAATTTGAGCCCCCAAAATTTGCATGCGCCAGATGAAGCTGGTGCAAATCTGGTTGCCCGGGTCAAGTTCTACAAGTAAGGATGCCTGGTTGCCCCGGCTAGGCCGTTGGATATCTCTGGGGGACCCTTGAAAAATATACTTTTTTAAATTAAAAAAAAAATGCTCTAAATAGCTCTTTATTCCCTTTAATTTTGTTAATTTGAGCCCACTAAATGTGCATGTGCAGGGTCAAGCTAGTGTTTGTCTGGTTGCCCGAGTCGAGTTCTACAAGTCAAGATACGTGGCTACCCTGGCTAAGCCGTCGGGATATCCCTAGGGGTCCCTCGAAAAAAAATCAAAAATTAAAAATCTCATGCCCTTTTATTCACTGACCTTGTCCCCTAAATGTCCTCGTACTAGAGCAAGCCAGTGTATTTATGGTTGCCCGAGATGTGCTGCACATGTTAAACCACCTATTTAGCTTTGAAAGCCCCTAATTTTGAATATCAACAACTAACCAAATTCACACGCGTTTGAATATCGAACCATCTTCACAGTTTGAATATCGAAAGTCGAATATCCAACCAACTTCCTGCCAGTGTTAATGCGTGCAGGTGCAAGCATCTTGTCAGATCATCTCGTCTAAAAGATGTCGACATGATGAGATCTGAGATCTTGTCATCTGATCATCTCTTCTATAAGATGTCGACATGACGAGATCTGGGATCTTGACATCTAATCATCTCTTCAAAAGGATGTTGACATGACGAGATCCGGGATCTTGTCAATTGATCATCTCTTCTGAAAGATGTCGACATGACGAGATCCGGGATCTTGTCATCTCATCATCTCTTCTAAAAGATGTCGACATGACGAGATCCGGGATCTTGTCATCTCATCATCTCTTTCAAAAGATGTCGACATGATGAGTTCCGGGATCTTGTCATCTCATCATCTCTTCTAACAGATGTTGACATGATGAGATCCGGGATCTTGTCATCTCATCATCTCTTCTAAAATATGTCAACATGATGAGATCTGGGATCTTGTCATCTCATCATCTCTTCTAAAAGATGTCAACATGATGAGATCTGGGATCTTTTCATCTCATCTTCTCTTCTACAAGATGTCAACATGATGAGATCCGGGATCTTGTCATCTCATCATCTCTTCTAAAAGATGTCAACATGATGAGATCTGGGATCTTGTCATCTCATCATCTCTTCTACAAGATGTCAACATGATGAGATCCGGGATCTTATCATCTCATCATCTCTTCTACAAGATGTCAACATGATGAGATCTGAGATCTTGTCATCTCATCATCTCTTCTACAAGATGTCAACATGATGAGATCCGGGATCTTGTCATCTCATCATCTCTTCTACAAGATGTCAACATGATGAGATCTGGGATCTTGTCATCTCATCATCTCTTCTACAAGATGTCAACATGATGAGATCCAGGATCTTGTCATCTCATCATCTCTTCTAAAAGATGTTGACATGATGAGATCCAGGAAATTGTCATCTTATCTTTTGCTATCAAGATGTCGACTTCCCAAGATAATTATCTCAACATCTCGGTGGCACTTTTAAGCTTCCATACTGCTCTGTGCCCTTTAAGGGCTGTAAAAATTAAACAAATAGAAAAGGAATTATTTTTACAATATGGAATGCATAAAATTATAAAGAGAATAAATTTCAGAAACAAAAATGCAGAGATTGAAAAAAATCCAATATTATTGCTACCTCATAATTCATTTTGGAAAATTGACATTTTTTCCTGCGGGTAATTTTAAGGGGCAGATGTCCCCTGCTCCTTTCAGTTCAACCCGGGGGGGGGGGGCACTTCCATTGATGAGTGGATACCATGCACGACCATGGGGTTTCGAAAAGCACCCTAAACACGTATTTTCTATATTTTGAAAATGCACCCCTTAACAAGTATTGGCGTCTCAAACCAACACTACGTGTTTACAGTCCGATTTGCGCGAGTTGTCAAAGGTGGGGCCGTATACGAAACCAAACGGTGTGTAAAGGTAAAACCGACGATCGACAGACCCGTGACAACAATATATCGCTGTACTTGTTTAGGGGTTCATTTCAGGGAATACTTGCCAAGAGTATCGTTTTGTTTCCAATACCTGTTAAGGGTATACCTTTCTGATCAGTTCAAAGCGTGTATTAACAATTTCTGCTCACGCTTCGCATTCGTAGATTTATCCAGTTGCATACATCTTTTCATGATTACATTGTCCAGAAAGTTAAAAAAAATGTTCGCGCTCGCGATTGCATTATTCAAATAAGGATTATGATATCATATATCTATGTTGATTTATATGAATAAAGCTAAGAAGTGACTATTACGAATACCCCTTAAAGGAAATGTTAAACAATGATAATTCCACATGTTCAGGGAGAAATAAAACATTTTTCACAGGAAAAGAAAAGGAGGAGAAAATTTGAATATTGTATATTTCTTATAATAAAATACAAAAGAAATAGTGAGTGAGTGATGGCAAATTTGTTTTAAAATGCTTGAATGTATCCGGGGGCTGTTTCATAAAGCTGTTTGTAAGTTAAGAGCGACTTTAAGAACGACTGGTGAACCTTTCTTACGCGCTAAACCATCGCCAATGGTGTATACCATCTACCAAAAGAAAGGATCACCAGTCGTTCTTAAAGTCGCTCTTATCTTACGAACAACTTAATGAAACACCCACCTGGTCGCATGTCATAAGGTGGTCCAATTTCGCGAAAAGGGTAAAAGTGGTCAAAATTTTCATTTTTTGATATGTTATAGCTATTACCATTCTCTAAATAATGAAAAAAAGTTTTAAGTCTCGAATACCATTATTTTTCCTTAAAATGACTAATTAACAGTTAATTATAACATAGATGTCAATGTAAATGTGAATTTTGAAATGCGTTTTTCTCAAATTGGACCTGCTGCACATAAAATGGTGTCAAAAGTTAATGCAACATTGGATCACCCTAGTATTTTGCAGTTATAATCTTAAAACATCAATGATTAAATCTGTACCAAATATAAAAAAATTATCTATTATTTTATGCATGTTAATTATACTAATTAATTAACAGTACTTAATTTCACATTTTTGCCCCCAAAATACCTGTCACTGTGTTTGTATGCTTGGCAAAATGACAACATCATGGGTAGAAATGTTTGTTGCAATGATACACAACATTTGTACTAAAAATTAAGATTACAAATTAGATAATTAACCAAATCTCTCCGGTTTACTAATTGATAAGGTTGCAGATCAGAGCTGACATACACATGTATTCCATTGCTGCATATTTTCAAAATTATCAAATTTTTATGACATTTAGTTGTTCCCTGCTTTAAAACGCCCAGAAATATGAGGATATCAGTCATATTACGTATTATAGTAAGTTGTTAATTAGGTTTAATTAATATTTTATCATTTACCGCATCCACCGGCTCCGCCACCCCTGTTACTTCAAACTTAATGTGCTATAATTTTTGTTCCTGATATTGTATTGATCTAATTCAAAGTAATATATTTAGCCTATAGTTCTAGCTTCAAAATGAGATATTACTCAATAAATTTGGTCAAGATGCTGTGATGTAGCAACAATTTATCCATGGCACTGTGTGGAAAATTGTTCATACGCCACCTTTTTTGCATACCCAACTTATGAAATGCGACCATCTGTTTTATCTTTACTGACTAAAAGTGCAAGGGAAATGTTGGAAAAATGTATCTCAGGGTAAGTTTGATTTCGCCCTTTCCCCTTGACACTGTGTGAAAGCGAGCATTTCTGCGCAAACAGATTTCTGCGAGCTTTACAAAAATGGACAGTGCTCACTCAAGTGTAACATTCTGTCAAAACTTTTACTTTCATTGGATAGATGAGACCCAAACCCAAGATTATATGTGAAAAAATTACCCACATGTTGTATTTTTTTAAATTCCCAGAGCTTTTTCAAAGTGTAAACTTTTTTTGATACGCACTGTATATATATATATATATATATGCACATATTATATATATGACTCATGAGAAAGAGACACATATCTCATTAACAAATAATGCGAGCGCAATTAAGCTGAATTTTTTCGTATACTGACCTGAAAACAGGTGTTCCTGTTTTGGACAGTTTATTGTAATAACTCATGAGGAGGAAACATATCTCACTACACAGATAATGCGAGTGCCGAGAGTCGAAATTTCTTTATATTCTGACCTGAAAGCTTGATATTCTAAGCATTTTTATGATAGAGGCGAGCGCGAAGCGTGGGAGCTGAAAATTTCAATATTTCGATCTGAAAAAATTGACAGTTAAATTTAGTAAAGAACAAGATATATATCCAACAAAAGTTCTTTTGAGGTTTAGAACTGCAAACGGGACATTCTATTCACCTATCTAATTATGAAAAGTATGGGTTTTGCTAAAGAAATGATGAGAGCGCGAGCTGAAAATTTTTATATTTCAATCTGAAAAGCGGACATTTTGAGCATGATCTTAAATTAAGAACGAGTTGTGTATCTCAATCTCGCTTGCCGATTTCTGTGTTACATTAAGATTTTTTTTGCACATCCGGAATTATGGGGGGGGGGCAAAACGATATGTTTGCCCACCAATATTGGGTGGGGTGATCTCCCCCTGCCCCCCCCCCCCCAGGATCGACGCCTCTGTGTACATTATATAGGGATGCTAATTATGTTGTGAAATACGGAAATAAAATACAAATAAATTAATATGGATACTTAATTCATATCCGAAATGCTTTATTAAGATCATTTTTAAGATAAACTTTCATCAGACCTACATATACGTAAAACCATGAATATTTTATTGAATAACATAATCCACCAATCCTGTAATGATTTGTGTGCTCATATCCCGATCGTTATTTCTAGTTTCCCACGTTCCATACGCCTCGATCTTTGGCGAACGAGCGAAGAGTACAGGATAGAATTGATGTTGATTCATCTGCTTTTGTGTAAACAATCCGCCGACAAAAATGGGTTACCGGCATGGTGTGTGTGTGGGGGGGGGAGGTACCAAAAGATGGCGTTCATCACAGAGTCCACAGTCCATACTTTATTACATTTAGTAATTCCGATGCACCATTATCCGTCCGATAAAAGTAATAATAATTTGCCTCCATCAGAATATCGATCTTCATCATTCTGATTCTGCAAATTTTGTTTGAGCATGTAAAGGAGATAAAGGAGTAAAAGGAGAAGGGGGAGAAGGACTCAAAAGTAGAAGAAGCTAAAGAAGAATGATGAAGCAAGAAAAGAATAAGGAAAAATTAGAAGAAAAGGAAGAGGAAGAAGAAGACCGAGGAGATAAAGGAGAAGAAGGAGAAGAAGAAGAAGAATGAGACATTCACTGATTCGCTTTCTATTAAATCTGATTGATAAAACCAGGGGCTAACCCCGGGACCGGGGCATTTCCACTGACGAGGGAATACCATGCGTGACCACTTTTTCAAGATAGGGCACGTTACGTGCGTATAACGTATTAAGGGTGTCAAAAACACCGGCAAAAACACTAAAATAGTGAAAAAAGGGTACATATATTTCGCTAGGAAAACTACGTGTTTAGCGCGGTCCAATTTGCGAGGGTATGAAAATACTCAAATACTTTATTTTAACGGATGTACTTTTTGCCTCAATCGTGTTTAGGGTCCGATTTGCACGAGGTGTGATCGAGCTAAGGGAAGGTAAAGCCGAGTCCGTGACATAACAATGAAGACATCCTGTTTAGGGGTCAATTACCGGGGTCCACTAAGGGAACACTAATTGTCAAGGGTACCGTTTTGTTCCCAATACGTGTAAGGGTAGGGTTTCACAGGCCAAAACTTGCATTTTTAGAACATGGAAAATACTTGTTTAGGGTTCTTTTTTAAACCCCCGGTTCAAACCCCATGGTCACGCATGGTATCCACTCGTCAGTCAGTCATCACCACTGCAAGCAAGAAAATCTGGTGCTGGTCACCTTGGTCGTTTCTTTATCTTTTCAAAATAGTATTCTACCTTATCTTTTGTACATAAAAGTATTCCCACAAATCATGATTTTATTTTTTTCCATGTAGATAGGCCTATACTCTGATGATTACTGTGATATGCTATGATCAAGATCGCATTCCACTAAACACCCAGCACCAACATCACCAACACTTATGTTACGGCATGCATTCTTCATCTCCACAGCATCATCATCTCCACCGAAATCTCTGCAGTCTATTTATGGACACACAGTCATCATTCCCCTCATCATTGGCTATCTATCCATCAGGCCTTCGCTTCAGCATCATCACCACTATTCAAATCAGGTCACCACCTGTAACGATCTCTCCATAGAGATGTATATTAATAATATACATCTCTATGGATCTTTCTCGATCTCCGATTCATATTCATATCCCGATACGAGCGACGTGTAGCGTTAGAGAATTAGAATTGAGAGGAACAATTTACCCACAACTTACTCTGCCTAATTTATCTCCAAATCCAAGTTAGCTCCGTTGTAATGGCGAATTCCAATGCTCGTGATGGTGAATTGGTTGAAGAGGTGGGTATGCTTGTCAAAATTTAATTTTGGAAGCTGGTTGGCAAGCTAATTCAAAGAGCTATTCAGCTAACCACGGTCCACCCGTATGAGGTGAATGCAGAACAACGGCCATAATACAATTGCAATTGCTCAATTGGCAACGGGATGCGCGGGGGACTTGGGATAAGGTACCGTAAGCCACAGAGTTCCCTCGATCCGCAAAGCGAGCTCCCAAGGTTAGGGATAAGGGGACAGTATATATCACGTATGGGACTGTAGATAGTGATTAGGTCTGGTGTTACATGCCAGTGCTGTGTGATTTCTGCAAAAATCATCAAAGTGAGCCCCCCAAATATAATATGCATAGGATAGGAAGTATGGGGATCAAGAGAGACTATTTTTGCATTCACAATAATCACAAGGCTTACTGGCTCTAGATTCCAATTAGCCATGGCATGTTGTTGGTAGTTTCTGGTTTTTTTTACAGTTTTTTTTACATTTGCACCTGTAAGCCAGGGCCTCCGGCCTCTAAATTCACCAAACTTACACACCGCCATTTGTTGTTGATGCAGAAATGCCAAGTTCAAAGGCCAGCTATGCCTGAGATTTTCTGTGAATCTGAGTGAGATCCTACTTAGACATTGTGTACAATGTATATGGGGATAGGCTGTGATAGTTGCGTGAGACAGAGATTTGAGGGTATGAACAAGAGTCCAAAATGCTTGAGTCTCATAATGCGTGAGACTTGGTAGCTCTGTTGATGGCCCCTTCCCGAACCCACCTCCCCATGCCAGAGGGGGGTGGCGGCAGTACCCACGGGGGGGGGTGTGCCAGGGGGGCACTCGACCAAAAAGGTAGTGGGTATGTGCTGGAGGCGAGACAAAAAATGGGGGCCTTGGAGCGGCTTATTGTAAAAAGGAGGGTCCTCGGAACGACAAATGTTTGTGAAAACGGGGTCCTTGGAACGGGTCGCTTGTGTGTGATTGCGCATTCATTCCTATGGGACTGGCACACGTGCATGCAGCTTGCCCGGTGGCACGGGTGCGCTAGCGCAGATCTATGCGATGGTCGGACAGCGCTCTGCGGCCGTTTTTCACCAAAATTGCAGCTCATTGTAGCAGATCAATAAGGCTGGAACATCGTAACGAAAATATGCAAAGCTTTGGAGCGGATTTCTTTCTTTTTTCCCCGATAAGAAGAAAATGCTATGCTTTGGATCGTCTTTCTTTGTTCTTTTTCTCAATATGACAAAAATGCTATGCCTTGGAACGGAACTTGAGTGTAAAAATGGGGGTCCCCTCCCCGGCACTTGTATATACCCACTATGCATTATATACTGAGTCAAATATAATGCTGTACACAATAAGTGCACATGTAAGTGGGCTGCGCATGCACTTGTTAAGAGTATCAAAAACACCGACTTTCAAGAAAAAGGGTGATTTCGAAATAATATTATTCCGCATTTATATAGCGCACATGGGAACGAGCATTCCAACAAGAGTAACAAGACTCAATTGCTAGGCATCCTACTGGGTACCCATTTAACACCTGGGTGGAGAGTGGCAAATTGTCAAAGGATGCTAGGCCAAGGTGGGATTCGAACACGCGACCCTCTGATTACAAGGCGAGAGTCAGAACCGCTACACCACGGCGCTTTCCAAGAATGGTCAATTGTCAATCGCAGGGTCAAATGTATTTAGGGTATTTTTTTCCAAAGCCTTTTTTTCTTAAAGACTAGCCAAATGTGTTTAGGTATGTTTTTCCCCAAGCTTTTTTCCCGGGGTCATATTCTGGCGACATCTTATTTAGTGGCCAAAATGTGTAAATAAGGCCTGCGAAAAACTTGTTTAGGGGTTATTTTGCACACACAGAAAAAAAAATAGTTTGGGGGGTATGTGGAAATAATTTGGTAATGTAATAAGCTGGGATGAGTTGAATGAAGTTATTAGCGACCAATTTAGTGTGATATTATAATTTAGTCCCCTAAAACCCAGGTTTACGGTACCCCATCTCAATTCTAAAATGTAAAGTTCTAACGGACAGCATGAAGCCCGACATTGAGTCAGTAGCCAGACCCTCAAAAATGGGGGGAAAGGCCGCGTTCATTCACTTTCAGAATTACAAACAAAACTGGCCGATTGATATACCGAGGGAGCATGCGCAAAATAGACTCAGCCAAATTTGTGCATGCACCCTTGGTATATCGATCAGCCACTTTTCTTGTTCCATCATGATTTAAATGTTTTTCATGATCATGATGTAGACTATATTAAAAAAGTTGATGCATGATTTTGCACTTTCCATTAACACAGAGCTAGAGACCTGAGTGAACATTAAATCATATTTACAGGCGAGACTGCTAGAGGTCTTCTTATAATCAATGACGCTCTGTGTTTTATGTAATTATGTCAGGTAATTCTTATTTATAAAGGCATGCTTATTTTGAAGTCAAATTTTAGGAGTGCAGACAGTCATTTAAGTGGATGAAAATTGTGTGAATACTTCTATTTTTTATTGATTATTTTCAGGAGCATCTTGTTTTGATTGAGTTGACTGGAGTGCTTGATTACCAGTATTTTGCAAAGTCAGACAAAGTTTGCAAGTTTTTGGTAAGATTTTTACATCATTATTAGTAAAGCTTGTAAAATGATATCATGATCGATATGATTTTTCTCTGATAGTTTTATGATTTAATGCATTTGAGTGGGGGCTTATGATATACCTTCTATATCCTTGATTGCTTTAATAAAATGAGTGCATAGTGCAAATGCAGAGCCTTATCTCACTTTTTAAACAGCCATTATTATTGCCAGTCAATTGATTTCACACTTTCACCATTCTGTTTTTTCTTTTTCCTTTCACACGATTCATTTTATTACAAGAGCTGGATCCCATTTCAGTTCATTTAATAAACAAGCAAATATAACTAAGTCTCTTAAAAAAACTGAGGAAATGAATGATTTTTATAAAATTCATTTTTATTCTCTTTACGCTTGATTAAAGTTGTAATTAAGAATTTACCCTGTAGACATCTAAGGCACCTGTAACTCTTAAACCATACTTAAGATGCATTAGAATATACACTACTTGAAGGAGTGTATTTATCAGTCTCATAAAATGGTAGCAAGTATCATTCATTTTTTTTCCTCTGATCTACACTCATCTTAAGAAAATTAAGATTAGAAATTAAACTTTGATTAATTATACTGCATTCTAGGGCCTGGGAACAGAAAATCCTGTATTACAAATTGGAAATTACATCTTCAAAGGTGAATACAAGAAGAATATTGGTACAGCAGTCTTCTTTGAACAAGGTAGGCATACAAGCTATACAAGGTGGATCAAGACAAAGGAAACCCAACTTTGAGATCTGAAGTGAAATATTTACAAAAATTTCAGATAGGCTTTGATAAGCTCAGTTGGTAAAATTATAAAACCCAACTTTTCATCCAATACCAAGCACACTGATCATCTGGGTCTCAATTGAAAAGTTATTTAATGAATTAAAGAATGGAGCATTTTACCAGAGTCTAGATGTCACATTCCAATTTCATTTAAATATGAAATTTCCTTCATTATAATTTAATTAGTAGAAAAGCATGATAGATCTGAAGATTTAAAGGGGAAGTGCACCCTGACAAAAAGTTTATTGTAAAAATAACAGAAAAAATAATGAAAAATATTGCCGAAGGTTTGAGAAAAATTCATCAAATAATTAAAAAGTTATTAGAATTTCAATTATTTGATTTGTGACGTCATATGCGAGCAGCATTCCTACATAGCGAATGGTAAAAAATCAATGAAATGTCATTTTCTCAGAAAATTGAAAATGGTTTTTACTGTACCTTTTGTATATCAATAGACAAATCATTTCACACCCGATCATGAATAGAAACCAAAATCAAGTCATCAGGAACCATATAAAATTTGAAATTCATGCGTTTTATATTACATAACACATGGGGCAGCTGCTCGTTTATAATGTCACAAATCCAAAACTTTGAACTCTAATAACTTTCTTACTCTTTAACGGATTTTCCTCAAACCTTCACCAATATTTTTTACTATTTTTTCTGCTATTTTTACAACAAAGTCTTCTTCAGGGTGAACTTCCCCTTTAAGATATTTATTTTATTTCGAACGGTGTACGTTCGATCTAATGTGAGAAGCCCGCCCCGCGCATGCGCCTTGCCACTTTCGCTACGTTTTTGCGTTTGCCACTACACTTTTGAAGATCTGTGGACCTACAAAAGTTCAGAAAATTTCTCCTTTTTCGACCAAAACATCATGAAGGATTCGGAGAAAGTGGAGCCTGCGGGCTCCTGCACAAAGAGGAAAACTGGCGAGCCTGCGGGCCCAAGCCAAAAGAAGAAATTGTCTGTCGATCCTGCGGGGTCAGGCATTGTTTCTCGGGACCACGCCGTGAGCGGGTCCTCCGCCGGAGCTTCGGGTGCGCCCGGGACTACAGCCGCCGCTACAGCTACCGCTGCCGCCAAGGGAGGGAGCTCAAGCTCGCCCGGTACGGCAAGTACCGGTTCCGCGGAGCCAGGTATGAAGAAAACTAAGAATATAAGTTTGGTAAGCAGGATGGGAAAACTTGAGGAGGAGTTGAAACGCTCCCGGGAGGAGCGGATAGAGATCAAGTCTATGTTAGAGACTTTGTGCTCACAGTCACAAACAAAACCTCAGACTCAGAGTGATAAACAAAAATCTAGATTTAGGCCTGGTGGTGCAGGCAGTGCACGTACTCACAGGTTTGAGCGGGATCATACGCGTGATTATGACCCTGAAGAATATGATTATGGGGATGTTTATGAACATGCAGACTATGGAGAACATGATTATGATTATGATAGATCTACTCAAATGGACGTAGATATAGAGATGGGGTACCCAGACTCTCCTACTTACGCATCCTCTGAAACTATGCAGCCGGTTGACACTGCTCCAGATCAGCAGGTTGAAGTTGCCAAGAAACGAAGACTGACTAAACATGTAACTGATGCTAATACCCTGCAAACTGATGAAGGTCAGGAAGAAATTGGGTTCGCTTCTAGGTTCGCTGTCTCTGCTGAGGTAGGCGACGTTCTCGGATCTGAGCACGCACGAAGTGTTGATTTTCTTCTTACACACCCACTCGAGGAAAAATATTTGGCAGGGACATGCGAGAAGTATATGAGACCTGCTAACTCCACTCACCTGCTAGTTCCTCGAGTTAACCCGTTGGTTTGGGATAATCTGCGTCCTCATGCCCGTACACTTGATATGAAAATTCAGAGGTGCCAGAGGCCTTTAGTTAAAGGGATTACTGCTCTTATGAACTCCTTAAAGGACGTGCCTGAGCTGAATGAAACCCAACAAGATGCCGTGGCATTGTTAGGGAATGCACATTTCGAACTAAACCAGCTCCGTAAAAATTTTATCAAACCGGAATTGCACCCTAGATACACTTACTTGTGCAAACCCTCTGTAAAAACCACGCAGTGGTTGTTCGGAGATGAACTTTCCAGGACCATAAAGGAAATGGATGAAGAACAAAAGGCAGTGGGAGTGATGCGGAAGCATCGATATCGAACCAATCCCAGTCAAGGGCCGGTTGCAGCTGGAGGATTTGCCAGGCCTTTTGCAAAGCCGTATGCTAAACCCAGCCAGAGATACCAGGATGCTGGATGGGTGTCATCTTCAAGTTCAAGCTTGGGACACCAGCCTTTTTTAGGCGGAAGGCAGGGGCAGTTTGCCGCCCCGTTCCAGCAAGCACCAACCAGGGGTCACCGCCCCATGAAACCCAAGCGGGGCAAGCCAGCCTCAACCTACCCAAATCCAGAGAGACGGTAGAAGACATGCCAGAAGGGCAAGCAAGACAACACATATCACAAGTAAGTGAATGTTCAGTTTTTGAGCAGATTGGTGGACGTTTGAGGAGTCATATTGAAGCTTGGAAAGCAATCACTTCTGACAGTAATATTCTTAAAACAGTCTCTGGTTATGAATTAGAGTTCAATGAAAATGGACCACCAGTCCAAGATCATATTCCTTATCCATATAAATTAGATGAAAGGGAAAAACAGGCCGTAACTCTTGAAATTGATCGTCTTCAGAGCAAAGGTGTGATTGAAAAATCTGTGAATGAGCAAGGAGAATTCATCTCCAATATATTTACAAGGCCTAAGAAAGATGGTAGCCATCGGATGATTTTAGATTTGTCACGATTGAATGATCATTTAGAATATCATCATTTTAAGATGGATACTCTAGAGACTGCACTCCAATTACTGAGATCAGATTGCTTCTTAGCTTCAATAGACCTCAAGGATGCATATTACTCTGTGCCTATTGCTGTGCATCATAGGAAATATCTTAAGTTCTATTGGAACAAAGATTTATGGCAATTTAAATCACTCCCAAATGGGCTCAGTTCAGGGCCAAGGATATTTACAAAACTCCTAAAACCTCCTTTGTCAGTTATGAGGTGCAAAGGGCACAGTGTAGTAGCCTATATTGATGATACGTTGATAGTTGCCAATTCAAGCCAAGCAGCACAAGAAGCTGTAAGAGACACAGCCCAAATATTATCTGACCTAGGCTTTGTCATCCACCCCCAAAAGTCAATCCTGAAGCCTGTACAAGAAATAACATTTTTAGGTTGTATACTGAACTCTCAAAGCATGTGTGTCAGGCTGACAGAGAGAAGGACTCAAGAAATTAGCCTTTTGTGTTCCCAACTACTATCATCCGGCACAGTAACAATACGTTTTGTGTCTACAGTAATTGGAAAGCTTGTTGCAGCTTTTCCGGGTGTTCAATTTGGTCAGCTACATTACCGAGAGCTTGAGAGAGAGAAACAAAAAGCACTTAAGCTCAATAAAGGTCACTATGACCGCGATATGACCCTGTCAAGGGCTGCTAAGGATGACTTGAGGTGGTGGATCTCAAACATTCAATGCTCAAAATCACGAATCTCTAAGCAAGCCCCGGCTATGCATATCACAAGTGATGCCTCTGGTTTAGGTTGGGGTGCATCTAATGGTTCGGTCCATGTGGGAGGACGTTGGAATGCTCAAGAAGAGATCAGAGCACAGAATAATGAGATTAACTATTTAGAATTAAAGGCAGCCTTCCTAGCTATGCAATCATTTTGTTCCAATAAAAAGAACATACATGTGTCTTTGGAGTCAGATAATGTCACGGCAGTTGCCTACATAAACAATTATGGTGGAATGAAATCCCCATCATGTAACGAACTTGCTAAGGTTTTTTGGAGCTGGTGTATTGAGAGAGATATCTCAGTTTCAGCTAAACACTTGCCGGGTGTGATGAATACTATAGCAGACAAAAAGTCACGTAATTTCAATGACCAACTGGAGTGGACATTAGATAAAGATGTTTTTTCGAAATTGTGTGATATCCATGGTAGGCCAGAGATTGATCTATTTGCAACACGCCTTAATGCTCAAGTTGAGAAGTATGTTTCATGGCTCCCAGACCCAGGTGCAGTGGGCACAGATGCTTTCTCTATCACTTGGCAACAAGGGAAGTTGCTCTATGCCTTCCCACCTTTTTGTTTAATTGGAAAGTGTTTGCAAAAAATAGAAATTGATGAATGTGAAGTCATGATGATAGTGCCTAGATGGCCCACTCAGCCATGGTTTGGGAAATTGCTGACAATGCTCATCAGTAAGCCCATCATTCTTCCAAAGGGAAAATACTTGATTACTCTCCCAAATACCAGGGACAGTCACCCACTGATTAACCGTTTAAACCTTATGTCTTGCAGATTGTCAGGAAAGACCTCCAAGACAAGGGCCTTTCGAGATCGACTGCAGACATTATCCTTGCTGCCTGGAGGCCCTCAACAACTAAGCAGTATGCTACCTACATTAACCAGTGGTTGGACTTTTGTCGCACACGAAAAATTGATTCAGTGCAAACATCTGTGATAGCTGTGCTAGAATTCTTGAGTTCATTATATGAGAGAGTAGGATACAGTGCGGTTAATACAGCTAGATCAGCACTGGCAGCTACAGTGACTTTGTCAGATGGTATCAGTCTTAGTACACATCCACTTGTTACCCGCTTCATGAAGGGTGTGTTTAATTTGAAGCCTCCCAGACCTAGGTATGAAAGAACTTGGGATGTGACAATTGTATTATCTTATTTGCGAGGATTATGGCCCCTGACGTCCTTATCCCTTCAGGACTTGACAATGAAAACTTGCATGCTCTTAGCATTAGTGTCTGCTCAACGACAGCAGACCCTTCACCTTCTTAGTATCACCAGTATGGATGTTACAGACTCAGCAGTCACCTTTTCAGTAGATGAACTGTTAAAAACAAGCAAACCAGGAAAAACTGGGCAGAAGTTAGTGCTTAAGAAGTATGGACATGACTCGCGTGTTTGCATCTATACGCATTTGTTAGAATATGTTGGCCGTACTAGGCCTCTTAGAGGACAGGAAACCTACCTGTTTATCAGCACCCGGAAACCACATTGCCGTGTGTCTAGGGATACTATTGCCAGATGGCTTAAGTTAGTAATGTCTAAAGCAGGTATAGACATTGGGGTGTTTAAACCCCACTCCACGCGATCTGCTGCTGCCTCTAAAGTTGGCAGGACTTTACCAGTAGAAAACATTATGCATCATGTGGGATGGAGGTCAGAAGCAACATTCCAGGAATTCTATAACAAGCCAATAGTAGAGGAAGTTGACTCGTTTGTGTCTGCGCTCTTAGGGGATACTGCAGATTCGACCAATGAAGTAACGGATTTGTAAATAGCTCATGTGAGTTTTACGTCAAACATTTGTCTTTTCAGTTATGGTTTCGAGGCCAGAGTTTACTTTAAAGTCTCACATTAGATCGAACGTACACCGTTCGAAATAAAATGAAGAGATTAAACGAAAACTTACCTGTTTGAAGTTTGATCTCCATTTTATGAAGTAGGTGTAGTGAAGAGCTAATGTGCCCTCCACTCCCTCCCATGTTAGGTTAACTGAAGGTCTAAGAGGGGTTATAGCTTCACACACCTACATACTATATACCTCCACGTAGTGGATGGGAAATTTTACCCAGAATTGGAAAACTAATCCAGTGGGCACTACGTGGGGTTTTTAAACTCTGTCCTCACGTTGAATTGTGGCAAGGCGCATGCGCGGGGCGGGCTTCTCACATTAGCTCTTCACTACACCTACTTCATAAAATGGAGATCAAACTTCAAACAGGTAAGTTTTCGTTTAATCTCTTCATTATTAAAGATATTGGAAATGATTTAAATATTGAAATGCAAAAGTTAAACAAGCAGGTTAGAAAGTATTGCTAAGCATACTCTGAGATTGGATGATGCATTTTTATTTTTAGAAAATGAAACAAGTAACGACTGGAAGTACAAATGCTCTACGGATAAGATGCTTGAGATGCAAAGAGTCTTTCTTCAACCCAAAGAAATTGCGATCGGTAAGACCCATAGAAGGTTGCGTTGAACCTCTTGTACTACTTGATCATTTAGATGGAGGAAGGGGGTCATAAATTTTAATTGGAGGAGTCTAACCCATGACATCCCAAACAAGACATTAATCTGATCTCTTGTCAAGTAAGATTTTTTTTATCTGTATTACAGATCTGAAGTACTAATAGATTTAATGTTGTAAAAAAATTGGCATACTGACACTTCTTGTGTTATTCCTAATTCTTCTTCATAACACTGTAATATTAGCTACTGT